>NW_005843160.1:238956-257797 GCF_000455745.1 Alligator sinensis | reverse complement strand
CAGGAAGACATTTTCAGGGGGAACTAAGATCCTAGCAGCTGCTCTTCCCTAGACCTACGATGTCAAAGGGGTAGCTTTGATACCACTGAGAGCAGGAATTTGGCTTAACAAGTGAATACGGCCCCATTGGCTGGAACAATCCTGCTTCACAGGGGTATGAACAGAAGATGGGAAAGACCCCAATTGCTACAATGCTCTTCGTCCGCCCCTTCTCCCAAGTACACACAGTAGAACTGCTACCCAAACGTGGCTGGGAATAGATCATCTTTGTTACTAGCCTGCATCCAGTTTGGTGTCCCCATAGAGCATTCATTCATCTAGGTTCGCTTCTGCAAGGAGAGGTTTGTTAACTCCAGTGCCCTGGCCCAATTCCAATTTGGATAACTGCAGTTGTGTGCCTGATCTTCCTCCTACGGTTTCAATCGGATACAGTATTCTCCTTTCCTGCCTTCATCAAAATGTTGACTGTGTTGCTGTGCATCATTAAACAGCTGCTGTATTTCACCCCCGAGGCAGCCTCCTTTCAGTGCTGGGTGAAGCTAGTCTTTGGGCTCTTCAAGTTTGCAGATTGCTTTGGGATATTTTAGGCTGCAAGTTGCTAGAAAAACCTTTCTTAATTTATATGTACACACAGGCATGCATACGTACGTATAAATGTAGCCGCGGTGCTCTCAGTTGCACATGGCAGTCTGTATGCTATTCGCGTGAAATCATGCAGCCATATGGTCCATGAGACCCCTTAGAAACAGGGGAAGGGAGTCTCCAAGCAGCCCGTGGAGATCTAGTTACCAATATGGATCCCTTTCACATGGAGGACACATCTCTTTGCCTCTCTTATAGCAGGCACTACATTGATGACTGACTCTTCTGCCTCTCTAGAGGTATCCAAAAAACCAGCTTGATAAATGAAACAGTTGGAGCCAAGATGGGAACAGGTGTTATGTCCTCCAGGGGCTGCTTTGGGGTGAGCAGAGAGGCTCTGTTACACCCAGGGTAACACAGGAGTAAGTAGCTTGTGTGTTGGGTACATGTGCTCTCTGGAGGGGAGGTTAGGAGGACTGAGTCTGATGTATATGTGGCTACTTAGAGAATGACCTCCTGGCCTGTAGCTCTGAGCAGCTCTTGACCCCGTCATTAATTTGTTCCACTTCTCTTTGCATTTCCTTTAGGCCAAGAGGAAGCAGAACAAAAGGGGAGAGAGCTGGCTACAGGTCCCTCGCTCCCTTTTTCTGTCTCTTGTAGCAGCCAAGGAGAGTTGCCCAAAACTGGCGTGCAGAAGTGCAACCAGCTGTTTTTGCACCCTGGGTGCCGCACCGACGCTACTGCTGGTGTGACTGGATCTCATCGCTGGTGCCTCGAGGAAGCAGCCTGGCCTCACAACATCCCTCCCCATAGGCCCCGATGGAGGAAGCGCGGCACAGAGGGGGAAATGTTTGTCAAGTTTCTTCTCACACATAACATCTCCAGGGGATTGGGGGCATTGTGTTCAAACAGGCAAATGAAAAAAAAAAAGCCTTTTTGTTCCTCAGCTCAAACTTCAAGGCAGCTCTAGGGAGGAAGAGAGCTGTGTTAACCCTTTGCAGGCTACCTATATCCCCAGTGTAACTGCAGCACCCCAGGCACTAAGTCATGGGCCCACCGATGGCAGCACTTCATGCTATCACCTCCTGGGTCCTTGCTGTTGTTGGAGGCAGTGAGTTTGCACCCAACATGCATTTGTCCCCCATCTCCATCCCACACCCCCATTTCTCCTACCTGCAGCTTGGCTGACCTCGGGTTCCTTAGTACTCATTTCCTCTCTAACCCGAGCTCAGCCAGTTCCCTGAGTTCATCGCTGGTCCCCTTTCCAAGGCCTAAAGTGGAAGGAGTCATTCACCTGTCAGAGCTCGTTACAGAAAGCCCCCGACTGGCTTTGCCTCCTTGTCAGGACCATACACTACAGGCCACGGTTTGTGCCCAAAGACTGCACAGCATTGCATCTCTCCTTAACCTTGTCCCCCCACCCTGCCTTGCAAATGGCTGCACAAGGCTTCATCTGCTTGCTCCTTGGGTGCTCCACACAACACTGTTAGGAAGCCTCAGTAGCTGGTTGGCAGCCAGGGCCCCCTTCCTGCCCCACATCCCATGCAGTCCCATTGCAATCAGGGACTGAGTTGGTTGTAAGCTGGGAAAACTGGTCCTACAGCTCTTAAGAAGACCTTTGAATTTCTGAGAATGACCTATTTGAGTCGAGCTGCCTTCGCTTGCACAAGCAGGGTGTCTGCTCAGGCAAACGCGTTCAAATTCACTTTTAAAGTGGACTAGTGAAATCATGCAAACTATGGATCAGAATGAAAGCAGCCTGACTCTGACTCAGTTTAACCAACTTTCCATTTGGGAAGAACGTCTCGGGGCAGCGGGCTACGTGCAGGAAGGTGCCAAGCTGGGAAAACTGTTGTGGCCAAGCTTGTTCATAGGGAGGGTGCTTGGAAAAGTGGAACGTCCATTAAAGGAGGACGAAGGAGCCAGGCACTGGGGGAAGGAATCACGGACACAGAGGAGCCATAGAAATGCAGAAGAAGCTTTGGGTGGAAGAGGAGAGGAAGACCCCATGATTTGAAGGGGAAGCCATGGGCTCCAGGGAGAAGGATGCTAGACCCATTAGAGGACTCCGACCTCTTCAGTGGTCAGCCATTGACTTCAGTGTGAGCTTTGGAGCCCCCCCATTGCCATGGTCTTACACATGTTTTCAAAGGAAAGACGCTCCTCGCCGCCAGGTCTTTCTAATGACGCCTGACTGGAGAACGACTACAATAAAAACTAGTAATTAATCACAGCGAGGCTCCCGGCACAGCCGGCCTGCAAGGACAGCACACAATTCAGCGAGGGCTGAGAGGGGAAATGACTTTGAGCTTAGTTTGATACTGGGAACATTTTGTGCAGAGAGACGTCTCCTTTCCGCTCCCTCGGCGTTTGATCTATTCAGTGGGTTTTCTACTGCGTGTTGTTTTCCTTTTCTTTCCTCCCCCCACCTCTCTGTTGGCTTTTAATTAAGTTAAAATTGGTTCTATTAATCCTGCTCCTGCAAATTCCTTCTGGTTTTTAAGTAAATTTCAGCCTCCGCATGTTTCACAATAATTGGCCCGAGCTTTTTGCGAACCTGTGGAGTTATTCTGTTTCCATCAAAGGCAGAAAGCCATGTACCTGACGCAGGCTGCAAGGCACATAGATGCCTCACAGGAGAGTGGCTGCTTCAAAGACACCACCTCCTCGCCGCTCCATGCCAATGTTAAGGAGGTTTCCTGAGGTCTCGCCTCAAGTGACTCCCAAATAAACACAGCAGAGAGTCGGAGCGGCTTTTGTCTCTTCCTCGCCATCGTTTTATTGGCTCAATGTCATGCGGCGTTACGGGAAGGGGGACCAGAGCTGCCGCTACTGGTGTCTGAAGATGGTTTTGTAGATCCACTTCTGGAAGTTGGCTACAGCCGTGTAGACGCCTGGATACCGCGGGCTGGCACAGCTGTGCCCCCAGGACACGATCCCGAACACTCGGCCCTCGCACACCAGCGGCCCACCGGAGTCCCCCTGCCGAAGGAAAGCGTGCGATAAAGGTGACAGCTTGCTCAGATGGGTTCGTTCATGGCAGTGGGCACCTGTCTTCTCTAGGGCTTGGAGGGCTATGACCTGTGGTGGGCTACGACCTTGGAGGGCTGAGACTGCATCCGGGAGGGCTGAGACTCTGCATCTTGGAGGGCCGAGACTCTGCATCCTGGAGGGCTGAGACCCTGCATCTGGCACAGCTGTGTACACTAGAGCAACGTGGGTGTTGGGTGCTACGAAACCCCCTTTCCCCTTGTGTAAATGACTGTGCACAATGGATCGTCTGACCCGTGGGGCCTAGCCCATTCTGCACCTGAGGCCCAAAAGGACCAAGACAGCCTGGAGGGAAGTCCGAGAAGGACAACAAGCAATAGAGAAATGTGGGGAGGGACGTGTCTGCCTGTTTTCTCTCCCAGTGCGAGTGCACGGGGCAATGTGGACTTTAGCTATGTTTTGCCCATTTGCACCAACAAAGAATCTGGCCCCGTGAGTTACACATCAGCACATCTCTGCCCTCCAGACCCTCAAAACCAGCTCAATGGAAACTGCACCAGACCCTTCTCCCTGGTGGCTTTGGCTGTATCAGATCAGCTCTCGCAGAGTGCAGCGAGGTGCCTCACTGTGGAGATCTGTCAAAACTGAAGGGATCCTAAGCCCTCAGACACAATGGTGAGACCCAGAAAGATTCAGTCCGGCCCCTGAAACACAATCTGGGTCATCACCTTTTCCCCATGTAGTGCTGCATTGTTTCACAATGACCTATACTGTGAGCAGTGGGCACAGCAGCGCTGCAGGATGGCATCAGTGCAATTAGGTCTGGCTGGATAAATGAAAAATAAAAGCAGGCAGCAGCTGCATCATGGTTTGGGGCAGACCCTGCTGGGAAGCACACCTTCACTGTGCTGCTATTGGCTCATCCAGGAAGAGGAAGAAACTAGATCATCCTTCGCTTGCCATACTGTTCTTTTGGTTATAAAAATAGATCCGCCTTCTCTTCCCACCCTCTGCGCTTCATTTCCGAGGGTGAGTCATCTTCAGTTAGAAGAAGGTGTGATCAAGGCTTTAACTCTCTGGAGACGTGATGGCAGCTGCTTGCTTTATATCTGCGCTAGCAGTTTTCTCCCAGTCCCCCACTATGATATGCTCTGCTTGCTGGCATCATGGCCATTACATGGGTATACTACTGATTTTGGGTGCCTAACCTGGCTCTGAGTTTTTCCAAAATGGGACCCTGAAGGTGTAAGGACCTATCTACCATTGAGCACCCTCAGTAGTTTGGACATAGCCAATCCCCAGGTGATTTACCCTTGGGTCTCCTCTAGGCTTGAACTTGCAGCTTCCTCTGCAGAATATAAGCAGGTACCTGGCAGGCGTCTTTGCCCCCTGTGCTGAGCCCGGCACAAATCATGTTGCTGGTGATGAATCCTGCATAGGAGGACGAGGCGTTGCATTTCCAGGCGGGGACGATAGGGAGGCGCACGCTGCGTAGGGTGTCCGATGTCCTCCCGCCGATGGGACTGGTGTACCCCCAGCCGGAGACTTGGCAGAGGCGGCCTTCCTTCACCGTAGCGCCTTGCTGAGGAAGTGGCACAATGGAAACAAAGGCGTTATAGACCACCGGCCGGTTCAGCTGTTTGGAGACATCGAGGAAGAGTCATTACTGATTGTGAAAAAACCAGACATAGTGATCGTGTTCAACTCTCCGGGTCCTCTTTACTTGGACTGCTTGACCAATGTCTGCCTTAGTTCCCCCCATCAAACCCTTCATGACATGATCACCAAAGCATCCTTCAAGCCCAGACCAGCCCTCCAGAAACCTGAAGTGACCACAGCCCGTTTCTGCTGGCCTTCCTTCCATTATAGCCCGGAGGAAGACCCGTTACCTTAATCAGCATGACGTCTGCATTTTTGGTAGTGGAGCTGTAGTCTGGGTGAACCACCATCCGGGAGGGCCGAAAAATCTGTTCTGTGCCTTCGAAAGTGGAGAGCGAATATTCACCGGCTACTATTAGCATCTGGTTTATTCTACGGGGATATGGCAAAGAAAGGCAAAGTTATTGGAGTTTCCCTTGGGACAAAGCTCTCCCTTCTCACATCTGACTTAGACTGCGATTACTCAGGCGACTCAAATGGCTTTAAAAAGGCTTTTAGCACTTCCAGAATTGACAGCACAAGATCTTTTATCTTGCTGCACCTTTGCTTCAGCCCACCTGGCATCAAGAGCTGAAGCGCTGTGTGCCTATGGTGCCACACTACACATCTGCCTGGCACATGCATCAGATGGCATGAATGTACCTGGGAGTGTGTGGGCAGATGTTGCTTTTGGCAGGTATCTGTGAAATTGTATTATATCCCCAGAGAGGAGGGAGAGAGCAAGAGTGAGGTGGGAGGATGTTCAGTGATTTACTGGGAGAATGGGACTGAACCCCCTCCCTGTCCTCTGGTATGATCATGGCCAGTTGCTCCTTCCCGATACAGGGGTTGGATTTCCAGTGCTGTGTATCAGGATCACAGACTGTAAAAACCCTGGCAAAGCCCCAAGTCAGGAAACTGTCCTTATTCAGGGAAGCTGATAAGCATGTGCTTACCATTAAGCATAGATTTACAACCCAGTGATTTAAATGGGGACTTGAGACACAGGGGGCACGTCTACACATTCATTAACGTGCTTTTGGTAATGCACATTAAATTTAGTACCTCCACTGTGAGGTGCTAGAAAAAGGCGCATTAGCCTATTTTAAGAGCACCTTTTTTGTGACGCGGTAATGCACATTAAAATAGGCTAATGCACATTAAAATGCATGTGTAGATGCACCCGGGATAGTTTAAGCGCTTAAGAGCACATGGGAGTCTGGGGCTGAGCATGCATGGATATTGGTGAGACGTTAGCACTTGCTTAAAATGCCGCGCTGAACTGCAGCCCTAGCGTGATGGTCTGGGAAGGCCGCATGGTCAGGCCGAGAGATGCCACCAGACTGCTGGGTGCTCATAGAAATGGAAGTCCCTGCACTAGACAAGGTCATGGGTACGTGTGTGTAGGAAGCATGAGTGGGTGCATCTGTAGGGTCTGGGTGTATATGCAGGATGGGGACAGCTTTAAACCAAGAGCACTTAAATGTAGGCTTCTACAGACCTAGAAGCAGGTGAGTGCCCAAGTTGAGCCAGGAGTCTGTATTTAGCTACTTGCATATCCCCACTTTGCTCAGAGGACTCCTAGGTGTCCAGTGCCCCATGCCCCGGGAAGCCAGCTCAGGGAAGCTGGGCTCCTGTCTTACTGCACGCAGCAAAGAGCCGGTGTTAAGCAGGCATCCTGGCTCTTGCCTTCCTTACTCGGTCTTGCAGTGAGCAGCCGTCAGGACCCAGCTCCGACTAACCAGAGACCCGCCACAGAAGTGGGAGCCTGTCATCCTCTTCAGCGACACCAGGTACTTGGCAGAATGCGGCCCCACGATGTGACCCCCGATGATGCGCTGGAGCTTGCGCTGTCCCCCTGTAAGGGAAGGCGAGCCCGTCAGGAGGAGACAACTGGCAAGCCCAGTCCCCTGTCATGCACCAAGGGAGTCTGCCGGGCCTCTCTGCATCTGCAGAGGTCAACGTAGCACCGCCTGCCTCTGGGCTGATCAAAGTAGCCTTGGCCTTCAGTCTAGAGGAGAGGTTCACTGGAAGGGAAATATGAGCTCCTGCACCTCCAGAGGCTGTGATCGCCTGCAAGGGTCTCTGAATCCCAGCTGCCATATCTGGTGCTGCTGTTACACCTGAGGCCCAGCTAGGGTTGCTGAGTGAGAACAGGAGAAGACACTATTTTATACACCAGACAGGCTCTTTAAAGCCCAGAAAAGGTGCCAGGTCCCTGCCGATGTGCTTATGTATTGTCATTAGCATCAGGAGGAGTTAGAAGTGTGCATCAAGGGGGTGGATAAATCCCTGTGGAGGGATTCCCATTGATCTGCCACTCTCTTAGCATCCTCTCCCTGGCATTAGCAAGAGGGGAGTCCCTGTATTATTTACCAAGCTACAAGGCTGTGATTTCTCCAGAGACTGCCGAGCAGTGATCAAAATGAAAATGAATTGCTTCTAATAGGCATTTGAATCATCAGCATCCACTCCAGTGCTCACCAGAGCAAGGGAAGACTTGCATCAACCCAAATCCTTCACACGCTCTGCTCCCCAGCACCGATCTGATCGGCTCTCCCCTTCCACATCCGTCTTGGCCCACGTCACCCCTGCTCTTCCAAGTCCCAATATCCAGTTAGGATCTGTGGTTTTGTTATGTGTACCGTGGGGCTCTGGGATAAGACCATCAGGCCCAGTTTGCAGTCTCATGCTAACAAATAGCTTGGTGCCAAGCGGAGAAAACCAGAGCGTGAATCTAGTCACCTCCAGGATGGATGATTCATCTCTGTCTTGTTAGACGCTGACCCTGGTGGCATAGAAGGATGTTTCTTGTAATGGGTTCATTCTGTTCCTCTAATTAGCAGCCATTATGCTGTTTTGTTTCCAGAGCAAGGGCCTGTGTAAGTGCTTCTTGTGCTCAGATGTGCTGAGCGTGCAGAGCACCTGCACGCTGGCTCCGGACACGGATAAGTCCAGAGCTCCCAAGGGATCATTATGATCTTTGATTAGTAAACTGGAAATGTTCTAAAGGAGCCAGGGTGTTTTTCTCAGTCACGTTGCATGGACCAGTGATGCTCCAGCGCTATGGACCTCCTGCCATGGGGAACCAGTGGGTCATTGCAGTGACCGCCAGATGGATCCAGCTCATAATGACATGGACAAAGGCAGGACCTAGCCCTTGGGCTCTGTTAGATTTCCCCTCCCTGGAACGAGGTGGACAATGATGACCTTACAGAAGGGATACCTGCTGGGGCAATGGTACCAGCATAGAGTGGATGCAAAATAGAGATCCCACCTCCCATCCATAGGAGTAAGAGATGCACAAGTAGCTGCGCTCGTTCATCTCAGAGGGACCTGCTGACACACCAGTGAAGCCAACATGCTGCACTGGGTCTATGGGGGGCTCTTGGTGAATTGGGCACAGCCCAAAGAAGCTGCTGAAGCTTCAGTCTCAGCTGGGACACCAGGAAACACTGCCGCAGGCAGGCGTGTTGGGAATCTGCTGCTTAGTGACTAACTTAGGTAACCCTTCCAGAGGTCATGCCAGAACCTCGCTGCTCCTTGTCCTTGGCCCCTTGCTCTGAACTTGGCTAAATAACAGCAATACCATCTTCAGCAACTTCTGATTTCAGCTGCAAGCAGGTCACCTGCATAAGAGGCGAGTGTGCGCTCGAGGGCATTATGAGAACTCCTTGTTGGGCACTAATTTAGGGCTCTGAGGGCTTCTGAAACCTACAGGGCACCTGCAGTTCCCATGGACGTCACTGGGATCTGAGGGTCCTAGGCTCCCCCAGCACCTTCTGAGATCAGGCTGCTATCCCTGACGCAGTACCCCCCTACCGCAGTTTCAGAGAGCTGGTCCCAGGTTAGGAGGCATCTCAGGATCTGGCCCCTTGCCGGCATCCCAGAAGCTGCTGAGCTGAGGCACGGCCCCGTGTTTTCCTGCTAACAAACCCCTTTTCACAGCTTCTGGCAGGAACCCGTGTGCCACCGTAGTGCTCGTCCCTGAGAACTGGGAAACGTGTTTAATTCTCTGGTGAAGGCCATCATGCTTCCAAAAGGTCTCTCTGCAGGCATCTTTGTATGTCACAAGGTCACTTAACTGTGCCATTTTTAGGAAGCAAACTTTCCCTGCTTACATTTCCACTAGATCCACGCAAAATAATAAATATCGTTTCAGTGCGTTTCCTCCTCTCTACTCCTTCTGCAGCTCTTTTCAACGCAGGATCCCCAAATGAATTGAAAACATCCATTAAGCTTCACGTCGGACTTGGAAATATTATTATCCCTCTTGCAAAATTTGGGAAGCTGGAAAGAGTAAGGGGGGGTGGTAATTCCCTGGGAGAGCTAGGAGCAGAAAACGCAGGAGTCCTCATTCCAGGTCCACTGCTTTAACCGCAATGTTTCATTCACCTCCGAGCACCTGCAAATGGCCAGCGCCATAATCTCCCAGTCTGCCGTCTCTCTCTCTGGAGCCTGAAAGAACCTGCCCATGATATAGCTATTATGGAGGGAAGACAATGGACCAGACTCATCCCTAATGTTTGTGCCTTTGTAGTGGACAGGGGGGTTGATTTTCTTCCCATGCATCTACATAGATAACAACAGCCACAAGCAAATCCCCAATTTCCCTAGCAAGCTGATGAATTCAAGCAAATAATGTTATCAGTTCTGTACGAAAAAGAAATATCAGCGAGACTGCAAGCAAATCGGATAAAAAATGGAACAGGGGAACAAAATGTGGACCGTGGCAGACAGGGAAAAGGTGACACGTTTGTATGCACACTCTAAAAAAAAAAAAGGGACGCCGATTATACGTCTTCTCTACATTACAGATGTGCACAGGCAGCCAACTAAAGACTTATTATAGGATCTCCTGACATGAAAGTCCACCAAAAGCCAGATATACGTAGGAAACACTCACCAATCAAAGAGCATAACTGCAGGAGCAGCAGAAGCCTCAGATCAAGGCAATTCATCTCCGAGTCAATGTTGGATTATATAAGCACCTGCCAAAGGTAACTCCAACTCTTAGCTGCTGAGTGGACGGAGACCCAAAGAAACTTCAATTCATACCTTGGTATCCTGGTTCCTCTTTCAGTTGCCATGGAAACCCGAATCCCAAAGAGAACAATCAATTATTCATGGAGGCACTCCAGGACACTGGTGTTTGACTGACTGGAGTGAACCTTGTGTTCTCATCTTCCCTCTCCTCCGCATGCAGCTGAAAGGGCCGCAGCGATTACCACTCCCAAACACTGAATGCAACTTCTCCGGTTTCCCGGCAGCAAAGTGGCGCTGATTCTCACAAGCCATCCCTGGGCTGACGAGGGAAAGCATTTCCTAGAGGCTCTCCATCTCCGCTCGCTTTCAGGTGACACGATGCAGAAAGCAAAGAGCCTCCAATACGGGCATCCTAGCCACAGCAATGGCATCCCAAAAGCCGCAGGGACAAGCTGCTCACCCACAGAGCTGTGCAAAGCATTGGTGCAAACATAGGAACAGGGGGCACATTTACACATTCATTAATGCTCCTTAGTTACTGCGCATGTAGTTGAGTACTTGCTTAATGAAGTACTAACTAAATGTGCAGGCACTAGTAGTGCCAGTACATGGTTATTCTGTGATGCTTACTGCGCATTAACCTAATAACACTGCGCATTAGGTTATTCGCACGTTTGTAGCCGCCACGCTACTGTGCAGTCTTATTAGGCTAATGCACATTAAGCACGCACCCAGGTGCAACTTTCTGAGTGTGGGGAATTCATTAGCAAACACAGGCTGTGAGCTGCTGAGCAGCCAATATCAGGGCACCATGGCTGGATATTTTATGGCAATATTCACACCAGTGCAAAGAAAGCGCACAGCTGGTAATGTTTTATACCCCCCATGCACAGGAACAAGGGGTTGGGATGGAGGTGAGTTGTGCTTCTGCAGATACAAGAGACTTGCTGGAAATTGGGATCCTTTCCGAGGAATAGCAAAAGCAACTAAGTGAAGGAGCAGCCGGGGTGACCTGGGCCCCTTTGCCAGCAGTAGACATTCTTGGTAGAGGCTGCTGGGGTGTGTGAGCATCAGTCCATGCCTCGGTCCGATGCTACCCTACTTGCATGCAAAAAGACTCTAGCCACCAGAAAAAGTTATTGAAGTCATTCTCCATGGGTATCTTCATTCCCTTCCTGCTGTGCTCCTAATGGCTCGCTGATTGTGACACTAGCACACATTTTTCTCGCTTCTCTCTCTGCATCCCTCCTCCTTCCATGGGCCTTTGCTGAGCTGCACAGCACAGAAGTTTATGAAGACAGAAGGTGGCCCGTTGTCTTCAAAAAGAAACGCCCCGTGCAATGTCTGTGACCCATAGGCATGATGTCTGCAGGCTGAAGGGCCACAATCAGAGTGGTCTCGGCTGAGACCTCAATGGGCCTCCCCCCCAATAGGCTCAACATATCCCAGCGTGCCCTGGAGAGGGCCGGGAGAGATGTTCAGCGCGAACATTTTGTGCTTTTCAATGAAACCCGCGTGCAGTAACGATGATTCTGCAACTTAGGGAGACGTGAACGCATTCGATTCCATTTTGCAGGTGCACGGTGATTTATTAGTGCCAAGCAAAAAAACCCCAAAAATGCAGGCCTGAAGATGACAAATGTCAGGGCATTACTCAAGCTCGCACACAAAAGAACAAACCATCTGTTTCCACTGGCAACCGTTATCCGCTCCAGAGACAAACGGCTCTCTCTGCCGTCTCAGCATAACCCAACTTCTGCAGTCTCCCCCAGCCCTTTGATAGCCCTAGTCCCATCACTGGCATGATCCATACCTCCCACAGGCTAATGTTTCTACCCACCTCTGGTTCGGAAACAGTTGCTTCCCCCTTAGGTCACTTGGTGCTGCTGCAGTCCCGGGCCTGAGCTGGCTGCATTTCATCTGTGCAGGGAGATCCTGACTTGGGACCGGTCGCTGAGCTGCAAAATCAGAGCAATTTTGCAACCTTTGAAAATGGTTTGATGACTTTTTAAGCAAGCTGGGTTTTTTACTATCCTGGTGATTAAATTCCACCCAGTGGAAGGGATCCAAGTACACCTGTATGCCGATACTATGCATGTTGTCTCAGCTACGCAATCAGCCCAATAAAAAAGATATCACCCTAAGAAATCCTTGCATCTCGCATCATTTCTGGACCATCACAGCTACGACATCACTCTCAGGCTACGATGCTGGTAAACACGTCTGCCTGGCGCTGACCCTAGTGAAGGGCCAGATTGCAAAGAGTCAGTCAGAAGCACTTATGTAAAGAGTTTGCCTCAGTAGGGCTCTAATTCTGGTGATGCTCTGTACAGGACTGGGCCCTTGGCACTATGTTAGAGCAGCCTGAAGACCGCTCTCACTCATGTCAGGCTGTCATGGCCAAGGAAAATTTAAAACCCAGGTCTGGATAGGTGTGGATTAGCAGTGTTCTGGCACTGTGCATCTTCCTTCGGCCATGCTGGCAGCAGGGAGAGGGATCCTCCCAAAGCTCACTGCATTGGCCCAATAGCCAGCAGCAGGAAACGGGGCAGCAGCGAATGTGGACGATAGACCAGACACACACCAGGCCATGGAGAACTCTATGCAGCCCACTCCATCCCATACCTAGTTTGGCTGTAGTATGGGTATCAGGAGTTAGTCACAGCCAGATGCAGGCTGCTGCATTTAGGGTTGGGCATAGGACTCTAGCCTCTGGTTGGGAGTCAGATACGGACTCTGCCTGACCTTAATTGCAAGACAGCCTTGTTCAGCCAGTCAACCTCATACCCCTGGAAGAGACTCGGTCTTGTCAAGTGCGGCTACGTTAGCTAGAAAGGAGAAGGGGCAGGGCACGAGGAGGTACAACCCTCCCGAGGATTTCTGAGACTGCTGAGCCTGTGTTTACTTCCCAATGAGGAGGTTAGTGGGGTTTTTAAACGCAAAACCTCTCTCCCCCCCCCACTTTCCAGAACGAAGGCGACGGGCATCACGTGCACAAGGCAAAGCACTTGGATACAACCTTGAGCGTGCCAGTGCTTTAACATTCCCCTCACTGCGAGCTGGAATGAAATGCTAAGAAGGACTGCCAAGCCGCCACCAGCCCCTCCCCACCGGGAGCATGTCTCCAGCTCCAGTTTAATTTCAGAAAAGCTTTTTTATGGCTCTACATAGGGGAGAGAGAAAAAAAAAAGCCCTTCTAAGTTGCTTGATCAATAAATCCTCTCCTTGGATAAATAAACTCAGGGATATCAGCTCGCAGGAGACCTCTGGGCTGTTGCGATGCCCCTCGGCATGGCAGGGGGATCGATACAGGAGGCCGAGTAAGTAATAGCCCCTTTTTATTATTCATGCTAGCATTGATTGCCTGGAAGAAAGATGGGACTGTGACCTGTGCAGGGCAACCCATCTCAGGCGTGTCGGGGGAGTGTGTTATACAGGCCCCCTCTCCATCCAGTCTGTCTGCTCCAGTCATGGGAGTGCAGCCGACAGCTCCCGGGTCAGTGCCGAGTGCCTTGGCCCAGCTGATGGCCACCGTGGCCTCCTGGGGATGTTCCTCAGTCCCCCCAGGGATGAGGGAACGTATTCAGATCACATCAGCATCCCCCTGCGGCTTGGCCCTCCAGCGCAGGCAGTGACAGAAACCTCCCAGAAAAGAGTCCATCACTGTGAGTTGTCCCACCTGGTTTCCCAGCCAGAGGGAAGGGGATACATCTGGTGACATCTCATGATAGCATCCCTGTCTCAGCCACTGAATGTATTCAGCAGTTCAGAAATGCAAAAAGTCCGGAGCTCTTGGTTCAGAGACGATGCCTTTTATTAGACCAGCTAAGAAATCACAAAAAACCATATCTTTTTCTGCAAGCTTTTGGGCACACGCGCCCTTCTGCAGGCTCAGGGAAAATTAAAGATGGTACTAAAAGGTCCCCACATCCCTCCTCCTGATGTGGGGTGGGAGTAGTCTGAGTAGGGTTTGAGCCCATAACTAAGGGGCATCTTTCAGCCTCCTGTTCAGACCCTGCAGGAGCCCGTCTGCACTTCCACCTCTCCGGGAGCTCGAGGCACATAAAGGACCCTGTGTTTCAGGCCGGGAATAACAGACTCTTCATGGTGACTTGCCCAGCCTGAGGACATTCTCTGCTCTCCCCTATAAATATCCCCTCTGTGTATTGCCCAGTTATATGTTGCAGAAGGCGCGTTCCCACATCTGCCAGGACAAGCAGGCACACCCAGCAATGGGGAGAACAAAGAGGCTTGTCTACTAAGGTCTCTACAACCATCGTCTCCTTTTGGGTGATGGTCAGTATGATGACTGCCCCCAGGAAATGACTCAGGGGCCCTCCAAAGTTAAAAGTAGGCACGTCTGCGAATTTAACTAAAGAGCCTGACTTTCCGAGAGCTGTATGGGATCTTTTTTGCCCTGCGCGTGGAGGTGGGCATGTAACCTGCACTGAGCAGTCAGGAGGGAGATCTGCCTGCTCTCTAGCAGCAAAAGGCAGGAGGCCCCAAGCCCATGCACATGCAGAAATTCAGCTGATACTGCCTGAGCTTCTCTACGTAGGAAATGTGCCAAGGCACCAAGGACAAACCCATTGCTAAGCAAGGGCTGCACCACTAATGTCCTTGGAGCATCTGAACTTGCAGTATGTTGAATCTTCCCCGCACCCTGTCATTGCTTCTGTGCTGTGCAGCTCAGCAAAGGCCCATGGAAGGAGGAGGGATGCAGAGAGAGAAGCGAGAAAAATGTGTGCTAGTGTCACAATCAGCGAGCCATTAGGAGCACAGCAGGAAGGGAATGAAGATACCCATGGAGAATGACTTCAATAACTTTTTCTGGTGGCTAGAGTCTTTTTGCATGCAAGTAGGGTAGCATCGGACCGAGGCATGGACTGATGCTCACACACCCCAGCAGCCTCTACCAAGAATGTCTACTGCTGGCAAAGGGGCCCAGGTCACCCCGGCTGCTCCTTCACTTAGGGGCTAAGATGCGGCAGAGGATTTTGTCAGACTCAAACACACGAGTGTTGCTTGCCTGGTAGTGAGAAACGATTCGGCCTTCACTGCAGAGCCCCCCCTGCCACACATACACACACTGAGTATAAAAGCCACAAGCTTGAGTATGACATGTCTACCGCCGGCTCCCACATACACAAAAGTAGTCTCCTACCTGTGTGCAAACTGTTTCCTCCCAACCGCACAGACATGCTCAGAAGTTATAAGAGATCCCCAATGAGATGACAGCACGTACCTGGCATTCAGGGCAGACCCCTCCCTCAGCCGCACCGCTGCACCTGGGGCCTCTCCTCTTACTAAGGAGGGTATCACTGCCCCATGCATGATGTCCTCAGCCATCCGACCATGCACAGGGCACAGCTCGTACCAAGGTCTCCCTGCACAGGGCAGTGGGCCCGAGGGCTGTTTGCTGAGCGGTGCCCCGGAGGTGATCCTCGCTGGCTGGGGACAGAGCAACACTTTGTTCATTTACCTCCTGGGCTGGAAGCCACAGTCCTTGATCCAGAAAGACATCTCCATGCGGTCCAATTGCCTTGTGTACTCTGGCTGTTTGGCAAGACGCTAAGGAAGCCAGTAAGGACACCAGTGCATCTACTTCTCCGGGGGCTGGGGAATGCCATTATCAGACCCGTGGCATCTACTTCAACTCTTGGCTCTGGCAGTAGAAGGTGCAATCCCTATTATCTGCTATTGCGTGAAACTAGTTGGGACTCTCAGGCCACTTCCACCTCTGGCTAGATGTGCACATGGCTGTTGCTCCCTGACTGCAGAGAAACCCAAGGCTGAACGCTGGACATTGACCTGCCCTCCAGAGGGGCAAGGTGCCAACGTGATCTGATCCAAGCACCACATCCTCGCACCCAGCCTCCTTTCCTCGCCCACTCTCCGCCATCCTGTTGGAAAACAAAGAGAGTTAACTTGAGTGCCACCAGCATCGACACTGTCTCCAGGAAGCACTGCAGAGGGTCTGTTGCTAACCAGAGAAGAGTGAAAATGGCAGGGAACCACACTGGACCATCAAAACAGAGATGGGTTAATCAGTCTCCACCGCATCCACATTTCTGATGCCCCCAGGTCTGTGCATGCTTTGTCCAGGACCGCGGTTGTACCATGAAACCGCAGGCACTGTTTGCCAACTCTGGCGGGACTCTGATGCAGAAATTTAAGATCAAGATGAGGGGAAGGTATCAGGTCGGGCTCATTTCTTTCTGGAAGGCAACGCCAGCATCTTCCAGTCAATGCTGCAGGATTCCTCTCCCCTCGGGGCACTACGGCAAAAATAGCAAGTAGAGGCTAGCTGGATGGGAGTGGGTTCAATTAGCAAATAAACCAAGGAAGTAAAACTAGTCCTTGATTCTCCCAACAGCTAGAAAACACTGTCTCTTAATTAACAGTAAATTAGGCTCCTGCAGGAAGATAAAAGTAAGACAATTTGCCATAATTAAAGAACAATGAGTGCAAATTGCTTTGCCTGCCCCATCAGTTTTCCCTAGTGCAGGGGCGGGCAATTATTTTGGGCAGAGGGCCACTTCCTGAGTTTCAGCAAGCCATCGAGGGCTGCATGACAGGCAGCTCAGGGCAGATAAACATTAATTCTCTAAATGTTTCAGTTCTTAGCAGGAAGCTCCATCCCGCATGCAGCCCTGCTTACTTTTTACTTATCACAAATGGAGCCTAGATGTGGGCACTGATTGAGAGATCAGCTTTGCACCCCTGCAGCCTTCTTCCTCTGCAGCTGGGTGCCCTTCACTTCGGGGCCTTCTCTATCAGATTTGAATCAGCAAGAAGCCAGGCAGTCTAAACAAATTCAGAGCATGGCTTAGCTGCAGGTTGCCTGTCAGGCCCCAGCTCCCTAGTGTCATTTTTCATCTGTAAATCAAAAAGCCTGGAGTTCAACAGACCTGGCCTGAAAAGTTACTCGAATGCACCATCTGGCGGCTCTCGGGGGCTCCCACAGTTTTTATCATCCTGAAAAGGATGCTGTGAGGAAGAACCAAAGATCACAGGGCACTTTCCAAACTTCACAACCCCCGTCTAAGGTAGGAAAGCATCCCTATTTGAAATGCTGTAGCTTTAGGAGCCTTGGTTGTCATGAATTGCTAGGCTGGGCTGGGCTCCGGCCACGCACAGAACAGAAAATCCATGCCCCAGAAGCTTTTGGGCAATGGATTATCATCTTCATTTCACAAATGGGCAGATGGAGACAGAGGGAGGTTGAGACCTATCTAGGGACGTGCTGCGGGTCAAGGGCAGAGCCAGGTTTGGGATCCAGGGCTAGGGACAGACATTACACATAAACCAGTTTAAGCGATCAGAAACAGGTTTAAACCTGTAACAGAACAGAAGTTCGATGCACATAAACCAGTTTCAAAATGGCTGAAACAGGTTTAAGATAAACCTGGTTGAATGTCGTATCAGATTTAACCGATTTGAGTCGAACTGGTTTATAAAACTTCTGTCCCAGACCCAGAGGTCTGCCTGCCTCTCCCACTCTCTGGGCGTTAATTAGATCGCGTGGTGTCCCTAGCAAGGGAAAGGGTGGATTCAGCTCTTCCAGGTCTTGCTTTGGGCACCGTGGCAGCCTAGCACCTTGTGGTCAGGTTAGTCAGCCATGGCGAAGGATAAGAAAGTAGTAAAAAAGTGATTGCTAACACAGTGCATTAAAATGCAATGGGAACATGTAATCCCCTAGTGCCTCTTTTACATTAATTCTTCCAGTCCCACTTACCTATGATTGACACTCATTTTAAATTCATGCAACCAAATCTCCATGCAGGTGAAAGGAGTCTGTTCAGTTTCTGCTATTATTCTATATTATTATTAAATTCTATATTATTATTACAATTCTGCAATTAAAGATTTTTTTTTTTTTTTTTTGCAAAAACCTTGCTGGTCTCATAAAAGGTATCACGAGCCCTGATTGCAGTTTCTGCTGTGTATTTTGTACAGTTGCATAGCCCCATTACATTGTTTTGGCTTAGCCAAGATCTCCAGGATGGGATTTACCCTACCTAACCAGAACCAAGTTTTCACACATGCTCCAAGCCCAGTTCTCAGCTGGTATAAATCAAGACAGTCAGCTGAGCTGTGGTGACTAGGCCACCTGAGAACCAAGCCCTTCAATGCAGGGGTGAGCTTAATAAGCTGTGCCATTTCTCCCAGGACTTCCAGGCCTGGCAGAGTGGATTTTAAGGGGCTAGCAATGAGCTCCTCAATGTCTACTCATTCATTCTCAGCTGCGACCCTTGGCACAGGACCTAGATGATTGAGCCGCACGTTGAGGTCGATTAAAGGCTACGGGTGTGACATCAGAATGAATCAATTCCAGGCTCCACATTTCTCAGCTACCTTTGGGGGGGAAAAAAATCCATTTTCCCTTTTTTTCTGGACGTGCCAGGTAATAGGATCCTTCCTCGGGGGTTAGGAGCTGCTTCAAAGATATGCAGCAGCCGCATAAAGGCCATTGAGGCGCTGAGAGCCTGGAACAGGATGGGAGCGCTTCTTTGCGGTGGAGGGTGTTAATGTTTTCCCGTAATCTCTCCTGACATGAGTGAAAGGCTGCAGAGAAGCATTAGCAGCTCCCATCAAGGGCTCATTGAAGCCATTCTGTGTGAAGAACATCAGTGATAAAAAC
>NW_005843160.1:215928-238931 GCF_000455745.1 Alligator sinensis | reverse complement strand
AATTTCGGCAGGAAATTAGCTTGCTGTATGGAAAATAACAGAGGGCTTTATCCTAGGAGGTACAGAGAAGCCTGGGCAAGGCTCAGGACCTCCCAGGAGGAGTTCTGCGCATGCAGAATTGGGCCATCAATACAGTGCATGCCCTTTGAAAGAAGCCTGCCCTTGCATTAGCACACAGTTCTCTCCCTGCTTGCGGTGCTCTCTCTCGCGCACAAACCCTGGCAGGGTTGCGGGAAGCGAGGTATACGGTGACCCTGGTAATATGAACTAGCCCGCTGTGCTGTGTGCCTAACACAGGAGAGCTCAGGTCCTTGCCAGGCAGCGGGAAGGCACCAGGTCCCTCTGGGAGGAAGAACTGGAGGCTCCTGTGTGACTTAGAGACATCCTGACACACGCTTTCCAAGAGCCTGCTACACGCTCGGTGACTCTCCCCGTAGGAGCCTGCCAATGCCTCCGGGGGCAGAAAGATTGTGAAGAAATGTCACATTGGCAAGAAGAGCACCGGCTGGATTTGGCCTCCCAGGTTGAGCCAGTGGCCTGTTTCATCTGGTCTCTACCTCCTGGTAGCGGCTGATCTTGAATGCATCAGAAGGAAGTGAAGTGGAAACTTTCCCACCGTGCATTTAGCCAGTTGCACAACACAGTTTAAAGTCTGGGGGGAGGGAAGGGGGAGAAAAAAAAATCCTCCCTGTCTCTCATGCAGTCAGCAGAGGCCTTGAAACAGGAGAGTTGATTACCCGAGATTGGCATCTCTCATTCTGCATGCAAGTGAATGCCATCTGCGGTCACTGAATTATCCAGCCACCCAGCTGGACTCGCCGCAGCTTGGAGTCACCTGTGTCGTTTGATGACATGTCTCTCCAGCTGCTTGGTAACAGCAGGTTCAGTGAATGCTCCAAGGGATGTGTTATGGGCTGCTTACCAGCCAGCAGCTCCCTACAAAGTATTTCAGCATCAGGGGGTCAGTGCAGGACATGGGATACCCTGTTTGTTTGCAGCTCTTCCTCTGTCCATGCCCAGTCTTGTCTTCATGCTGCATCCCATCACCAGGAGAGCATCACTTGGTGGTACCACGTCCTGTGACACCAGCCACCAGAACTGGACAGCTCCTTGCGCTCTGCTCTTCCTTATATATTGAAGGGAGCTCGCTGCACTGGTGCTGGACCCGGGGCCCAGAGCCTTCCCCCCTAGGGAGGGGAATCTTACCCCTTCTCTCCTCTGTCACCCCAACTACCCAGACTGCTCCTGAGCATGTTGGTTAATCATTGCAGGAATCGGGTGTTCATCAAGCCCGAGCCTCTCTACTCGAATCAGAGTTCAAGTGCCAACTTCCTCTCCACGGCAAGGGATGTGGTGTCACACAGGGGACTCTAGTGTTGCAAGGAGCGCACAGTGATGGAGCAAACACCTCAGTTTAGCACAAGCCAGTGCAAATGTAAGTCTGCCCAAGCATAACAGCCCATGGGACTAGTGTGGTTCATGCACACCCATGTCTGTAGCTAGCAGCACATAAGGGAGTGATGTAGCTGGCATCATATCCAGCCACCCTTGCCTCCCCGCTCCGCCAAATGGCCAGATGCTTGCATATAGCTAGATCCACTGACAGCAGCCTCTGGCAGGAGTCCAGAGCAGGCACCTTAGCCACTCTGCCACCGGCAGAGGCAGCATGAAACGATGGCTCAGACGAAACCGCCATCCAGAAGGATCCAATCCAATGAGCAACGTGTTGACATGAGGCCTGCAGAACTGGGGCTTGCTTTTTCCACCCTGTCTCTGCCCTGGGTGACACTTATCCATGCAGAGCACCTCTGGAAACACGTGCACATCCCTTGCCATCCACTGGGGCCTGCCTGCCTGTTTCTATGCACCATGACTCTGCACACCCAGCTTTTATCATAGCTGGATTTTAATCACACAATGCAATCTTAATCGCACAACATTTCTTTTTCCTCCTATTAAATCAATGGGCACATAATCCGTGATTATAAATGCACTCATTTTCCCCGAAAGATTATTACAAAGAATGCAGTTGTTCTGCTCTGGGTCTGGTATTTAGATGGTTATTTTTATTGCATCATTTTGCAGGTGCTCCAGCCAGGAGAGAAAAGTTAGCCCAGAAACTGGCATTGGTCAGCTCCTGCTTTTCCGAATTATTATCGGTGGCAGTACCCTAATACCTGCTCACGCCAGTCAATATCAAAGCCCTGTAGTGACCGATTCTGCCTAAAACCTTGGCCTGGCCACAGATTTTAGCTCCTTCAAATAACATTTTTCCTGTGGAAAATGTCAATAACATTGCAAAAATAGAGTTGTTCTCATCAAATTTTTGGGTGGAAAACCTACTTTTCATCCAAAACAGTGACGCTTCCACTTGTCAGACAGAATTTTGTTTTAAATATCTGATGAAGAACCAGTTTTTTCAGGAAAAAGGACTGCTTGAAGTGAAAATATGGTTGTGGTTTTTTTTTTAAATCATCAAAAAACACTGGAAACAGTATTAGAGTGATATTGTAGCCATGCTGGTTCAAGAAATACCAGTATGTGAGTAAAGAGGTTTTTTTCTGGGGGTGGGAGGCTTCTGGTAGTGTTGATGTTGTAACCATGCCGGTAAAAATCTTTACACTTTACTGGAAGATATTTTATCAGCCCTGTTCAAGACTCTTGCTGTTGTCAGAAATATATTATTTGTGCAAGCAAGAGAGAGGAACAGCGGGACGGGGAGGGCACAGAGCAGAGAATAGATATGATTTGACTAAGGGGAGGCAAGGAAGGCAGTGGCAGGGGTGGCATGAGGACCCTGGCACCTAGGATCGCATCTCATCTACTGATCAACACTGCCCCTCACTAGCCAGTGCTATTCATTAGTCTGCAGGCACGCTGTAGCTGTCTGAACCCCAATTCTGCAGCAAGTGGGATGTCTTGGGTGCTGTCCTGGAACGGCAGCTCTGCCTCTGTTTTGTGTTTGAGTAAATGGGAAATTGAGCAATGCAATCATTGCAGCGACTTCTATGTTGGTGTTTTAGATACCCAGGTTTGCTGGTAAGTCACTGGGCTGGCACAGAGGTACGGTAAGGGACCCGTTTCACAGTGTAAGCTGGCAGGGTGATTCAGGGAAATATATTTGCAATCAGCAAGGTGTCTTCAAGGATTAGAGCTGAAAACTATGAAGGAAAGGAGAGGTTCCTCCCAGTCCTGTAATGACCTGTCTGGATCCCGCCCCACATCTAGGGTGGCCATCATAGAGGACAGTCCAGTTGTCCTCTGTCCTCTATTGATACGAAACCAACTCTATTTTTCTTGAAGAGAAAAATAGAGGCCATAAAGGCGTCAGGTTTCATATCAATAGAGGACAGAGGACAGAATAGCAGAAAACTGGAATGTCCTCTATGATGGCCACCCTACCCACATGCCAACCAGCCGATCCATTGCCCTTTCCCTGGGCATTATTACACCTTGCATAGCCACCTGTGCTAGTGCATGCAGCTCCACCGTGCTTGCTCAGAGGGGCTGGGAAGTGTCCCCCTCCACCGCTCACATCCTTTGAGGGAGGGGGACATGGAGCTTTGATTAACCTCTTGCTCTCCAGCAGCTGGGGCCAGGCCCTGACCCGTTACATGTCGTGTTGCTCAGTCACAATATGCAGTGCCAGGCTTGTTGTGAAACCTAGTTCAGTGGCTGGAGTCCTTTAAGGTCACAGAAATATTTAACTCCAGCATTGCTCGGGGCAGGCCTGGCTCAGCGTGGCAGCTAGATGGAGTTGTCCAAGGGACGCAACTTTTGGGCGCAAAGACCTGTCTCCCCAGGGGACTTTTCCTTGTCAGCCACATCCCTGCATATCAAAGCCTTTGCAGGCACCTTCTCTCCCCCATGCCAAGACTTTGCAGACACCTCCTCTCCTCCACACAGCCTACGACCCATTTTACTACTATTCCTTTGCATCACTGTGCTCCTAGAGGTCCCAACTGGAAGCTAAGCCCCAGCTTTGCTGGCTGCTATGTTTCCCAGGGCCTGATATTTTCTAGGTGTTAGGGCAGGAGCTGCTGAGGCCCTGCCTCTGTATCTCCCCCTGAGCTGGGTATGCTCTGGGCTCTCACTGCTGAAGTCTTGGAGCCCTCTGTTCACTGCTGCTGTCTCCGTCTCACTGCTCGATGTCCTGTGCTGCATCAGGGTTGCCTGCATGGCTGTTAAGAGGCCGTTAGATAATAGATTTGGTTGGGATGGTCTGGGCAGGGAGCTGGATGAGAGACCTTCCCAAATCTGACCCCCAATTCTGCAGCAAGGAGACCAGCTGGGCCTTTAAAATGCTGCGTTGTATTTGAATGGCTGGGAAACTGAGCCGTGCAATGGGGGCAGCCACTCCTGCACTGGTGCACTGGTGCTGCTTCTAGGGGGAGGTACAGCATTGGGGCTTTGATCCCTTCCAGCCTCCTGCTTCTCCACCGCTCTAGGATCCCCAGCTGTTCCAGCTGTGGGTGCCATCGAGCCAGGCGCAAATCCAGCTGTTCCAGCTGTGGGTGCCGTTGAGCCAGGCGCAAATCCAGCTGTTCCAGCGGTGGGTGCCGTCGAGGCGGCTGTTCCAGCGGTGCCCCGGCCGGGCAGGCAGGCTCCGCCCGCGGTCTCCTGCCCCGGCCGGCGCGGACAGCCCAGCCACCTGCTCCGGGGCCGGGAGGGATGGGGTCCCACAGCCCGTCCCCTGCGACAGCCCCTGCAGGCACCGGGCGGGCAGGGAGCGGGGCCAGGCAGTGCAGGGCACACTTGCACGGCGCTCGCCCGTGGGGATGCTGCCAGCGCACCCTGGTGCCAGCCTGGCCCCCAAGTCTGCCCCACCGACACACACACCCGACTTGCTGCCTGAGTCGCACACTGGACTCGCTCACTGAGACACTGAGTCGCACACTGGACGGGCTTCCTTGCACACCAAGTGCACACTGGACTAGCTCCTTCAGACACTGGGTTGCACACAGGATGGGCTCCCTTGCACACCGAGTGCACACTGGACTCGCTCCCTCAGACAGCAAGTGCACGCCAGCCTCACTCTCTCAGACACTGGGTTGCACACGGGACTCACTCCCTCAGACACCGGGTCACACATGGGACTCGTTCCCTCGGACACCAAGTGCACATGGGACTCACTGTGTCATGCACCGGGTCACACACAGGACTCTGTTATACACCGGGTCACACACAGGACTCACTCCCTCAGATGCTGAGTCATTCATGGGAGTCATTCCCTCAGACATCAACTCACACACCTGACTCACTCTGCCTTGCACGATCGCTCTGGCTCACATCCCTTTCCTCCTCTCCCTTGCTGCAGGTGAAAAGAGGGAAGGATACACCTGAGTGTGCCCATGGCTCAGGTGCCGGGCAACTGTTCCCAGGGCTCTGCGCCAAACAGTGCCAGCTCTTCGGTGGGACCCGAGCAGATCCAACACCTCTTGCACATGTGCAAGGAAGCCAAGAAAGCAGCCTATTGTCCCTACAGTCACTTCCCAGTGGGAGCAGCTCTTCTGACTGGTGACGGGAAGATCTTCTCTGGTAAGTGAGGATGGAGCCGTAACATCTCAGCCGCTTGTCAAGCCGTGCCCTTCCCTGCCTAGTAGAGCTTCTTCCCCTGAGCTAATGTAGCTACCCCGCTTCCCTTTCCAGAGCTGGCTTGGAGATCTCTGCAGAGGGCTGCCCCGTGCTCCTTGGACTCTGTTATGTTCACAGCTAACTCAGGGTATCTCTGCATCTGTAGTATGCCACAGAGGTACAACCCAAGGGCCTCTGCATGTGCAGAGACATCTCACATCCACAGAGTGACGCCTTATAGAGGTACAGATGCTGGGTGCCGGTGTCTGGAAAGCAGCAGGCTGTGCAGTAACAAGGTTTGGTCTGTACTATGAGCACAGTACAGTGGAGAAAGCTTTGCTCTGTGCTTTTTGTATCCTTACTTTTTATCTCCCGATGTCACCTCACTTGGCTGCAGGGGGACTCGAGATTTCACCTGTCTTTTCTAAGCTGAGGATGGTGTTACAGGTTCCCCTAAAACCATAAAATGCAAGCCATCACTCATTAAAAAGTGTTAGCCCGTGATAAGTCCCCTCTAAATGTTTTACAGTTGTGTCGCTTTGGAGTGAGATTTAACTTTGAACCATTTTACCCGGGTCATCCCCGGGTACTGTTCAAATGCTTCGGGGAGATAAAGCGCTCTTCTCTCATGCCTCCAGCATCTCAGGGTGCACCTCTGTGGGATGGTGCTGGCTGCAGGGTGAAACCCGCTCCCGTCCCCAGAGGTGTGACCCTGACCGCTCTGCACCCAGGGGCAATGCACCTCATCCGTTTGCTGCTTGCTCTGGCACCTCCGTGCAAACAGCAGCAGCAATCGATCCTACTACCTCCGTAGTGCTGGGTCTCAGTGCTGCCCTGGCGTGGCATGCAGCGAGCCTGCTGGGTCTCAGCGCTGCCCTGGTGTGTCAAGCGAGCCCAATGGGTCTCAACTCTGCCCCAGGATGGCATGTAATGAGCCCGCTGGATCTCAGCTCTGCCTCGGTGCGAGCACTAACACAAGTCGCCCCTGCCCCAATCCCAATTCAGTGAAACACATGCAAAATTTTGGTCCTTTATGTATCTTCATTGTATTCTCTTTTTCCCCCCACTCCGTTCTCTTTACTTCTCCCACCACCCACTTCACTTTGAACAGCCTTTTTTTCCCCAAGACTTTTATCTTCCCAATCCAGAGCCCCCACACTGGTTTCTTTGCCTCCCAGCTACAACCCCTCCTGTCCCCTCCTTTCCCACCCCAGAGCCCCGGCTCCTGGCCAGGCCCCTGCATGCCAGGCTCTCCAGTGGCAAGTCACAGCTGTGCAGGTGTGAGAGGGCATAAAGCCTTAACCTGGGACTGCTCTGAAACTCTTCTCACTTTGTCACTGTGTAAAAACCCCAAAAGTAAAATGTCCCAGAAGTGACCTGTAACAGCACCCTGAGTTTCAATCCATATTCAGCCTCTAGCTCCTCTTTCTGCCAATGGCCTCACCTGCTTCCCCACCCACTCCAGCACTAGACTAGGACAGGGAACTAAACAAGAAAGCCTTTTTGTGCATCCCTGCCTATGGAAAGTCCAGTGCACCCGCTCAGACTTGGTGGTGGCGACGGGGAGGTTGTTTCCCTCGCTGTTTTTGTTATGTTTGAAAAGCTGAAGCTCTTCGGAGGCAAACAGTGATGTGAAACTTTGTGTGTGCAGAGAAATGCTCATACAAGAAAACCCTAAAGGATCAAAGCTACGAGAAACAAACCACTCGCTCCCCACACACACATGTGCTGCTTTTTAAAAAAAGATTGCTTGATTTTAAGCCAGTCTCATAATTAAGCTCTTCGGAGGCAAACAGTGATGTGAAACTTTGTGTGTGCAGAGAAATGCTCATACAAGAAAACCCTAAAGGATCAAAGCTACGAGAAACAAACCACTCGCTCCCCACACACACGTGCTGCTTTTTAAAAAAAGATTGCTCATAATTTTTGGGAAGGCGGGCAAGGAGGGGACCCTGATTCCTGACTTCGATCTTGTTGTTTCGTTGTGTTTTTCCATCTCTCCGCATTCACCAGTTGATTCTTGTCTTATACCTACATGATAAGTGCTTTGGGGCTGGAACCACCCTTTGCGGCATAGTGAGTTCTGGGGCTGCGACTGGGGTTTTTAGGTGCTGCGGTAGTACAAATACTGATGATTTCTGAATGGTGGCTGGCCAGCCAGTGCCTCTGGCTGCAGCATTAGGATTTTGCTGCCCCTAAGGCATCCCTGCCTGTCCAAGCCATCTTGTTCTCCCTTGCCGTGCTTAATCTCCCAGGCCACATTCAGATCTTTGCAGTCCTCTAAGGCTGGCAAATAAATTGGGTGTGGGGAAAGCCCAGGAGAACATCACTGAATCATATGAGGAACTGGCTTTTGGTTGGTTTCTGTCTTTCTCTGGGCATGAGCAAGCCCCAACAGATTGAGACCAGATGGGGATTACTTTGTAGGCTACTAAACTACAAATCATCTCTTCCTGACAGCAATTAGCACGAAGGTACAGAAGAAGCAGTAGGTACATTTCCCAGTTTGGACTGGAGGTGAAGAGATGACTCAACCACAGATCAAGCCTTGAGTCCTCTTTAAAAAAACAGAAATAGGGCTTGTTGAAAGATGGAGAAGGCTGAGGGCAACTCCCAGCTCCTTCATTTTGCTCCTCCTGTGAATAAAAACCAAGGAAGGTAGGAGATTTCCTTGCACCTTCTGGCAGGGACCAGCCTGGGCAGACACTCCCCAACAATGTGCCTGAATATTGGTACTTGGAGCTAGGTGGGCAGGGAAAACCGTATTTACCAATAACAATCCAAAGGGAACAAATCCAGCTGCTGCATCTGGACCTTGGGCCTGAGGGATCCTTTGCTACCTTTGGTCCTTGCATTTGTAGCATAGCTTTATAGCCCGGTTTGCAGAGGTGCTGAGCATCTGTAGCTCCACTTGATTTCAGGTGCAGGTGTCCGCTCAGCAGGTGGGAGAAATGAGAACGTCTTGAACACACAACACACAGGCTTTCTCCGCTTATGTTCTTCACGTCAGGCTTTAATTGCTTTTCCTCTGGTCCATGTAGTACTGGAAGTAACGGATCCTGCGCAGACCAATGCATGCACCCCACCAATCGGGTAGTCATCCATGCAGGCAATCCAATAATGAAAAAAATACAAAGGCCCAGTGGCCAAAGCTACCAAACAACACTTTTGCTGAGGGGGAGGATCTGGTGGGTTTAATGGAAAGACATACATTGGATGCCACTGAACAGGGGATCTGCAGCATGGAGAGAGGAAGCATGCAATCCTTGCTTCCTTCACCAACTCTTAATTGCACATCAGTTATGCCACCCTGCGCCCTCCCGCAAGGCGCAGCCTGGTCTGATCTCCCCATCTCAGCAAAGCCGGACCTTATTAGCACTTGGCTGGAATCCAGCTGAAGTCGGTGCTGGCGGCTCAGGAAGTGGCGTACTTCTTTCTGAGTCGGTCTTGCCCCAGCTTTCACCATCGGGCCGGAAGCGCTTACACCAGCCATTTAAAGGGCAACAGTTGCTCCTGGGAGGAAATGGAACAACTCTGCTCACCTCGTTGCACCGTCCCTGCTTACACCCAGGCTCAATTTGTGCTGTAGTCCTTAATGAGCCCATGTTGCTTTCAGGACTGTTATAGTCATCATGAATAATCATTTTTATTAACCTAGAGCATATTAAGCGCTAACGAAATGAGCTGTGTAGAGGAAGCCATTTGCAGTGCACAACAAGTATTATTGATCCTACAAAATCCAGAGCCACAATACGTATTCATGAGAGAACTATGATGCATATTCATGAATGCCAGCTACTGGCACTGTCTCTCTTGACTAAGTGCCTGCGTACTGTATGCATTTGCAGCTGGAGGGTGCTCTTGTAAGTGAATGCAGGATTGGGACCTCGTTGTGCTGAGCATAACTAAGGTTTAGCTCTCACAGTCCTGGCAGGTTTCTCACATAGGAATTACTGTCTGTTCCCTTAACTCTTGCCTGTGGTTTCAGTTTAAGAGCACATTCCTTGCCCCCTCTCATAGGGCTGGGTCCTGTTGTGGTGCCTGCCCCACCCCAGCGATGGCAGTGATCCCTGGCCCTGCAGGCGGTTGAACTCCAGGGCACTGTATCAAGGGGTGAGAGCTTCCTATTCTTGGCAGACGAGTCCAAAAAGTAACAGCTTGCCCTGTACTTCCCTCAGGGTGCAACGTGGAGAATGCCTGCTTCCCGCTGGGGGTGTGCGCTGAGCGCACTGCCATTCAGAAAGCCATCTCGGAAGGGTACACGGATTTCAGAGCCATGGCCATTGCGAGGTAAGAGGCGGTGATGAATCAGGTCTCCTTAGCAGATTCATTTCAAGATGGGCTTGGATGGAAAAACACGCTGTTGTTATTCCTCTCATTCTCCATTTCCTTCATGTAAAACACACAGGCATGCACAGCCGGGGGTGGCTGCACAAGGATGTATTGTGCTTTCAAGACAAGCTTTCCCTTTTGACAATTTTTGCAGAATCAGCTTTGGAGATTGGGAGGGAAAAAAAGCAATCGGAGGGTTTTGCGTTGAGAGATCACCATGCTGCAGCCTCTTCTAAGGCAGAAGTCTCAGTCCTGCCAGCCCTTACTCACCAAAGTTGCCCTTACTCATGTCGACAGTGGCCCAGACATGAATAGGATTTGGGCTGCAATGTACTTTATTGGTCGCCTCTTAATTCATAACCCCCTAGAAGAATTATTTTTCCCAAAGCATCTGTGCAGCACCCTGGGGAAGGCAACGGGACTTTATATTGGTAGAGAGGTCTAGTTTGCAGAACCCAGGCTTATGTGAGCAAAAACCATGCCTGGACTGTGATCTTGCCTTGGAGAAACCTCATAGAGATTTTCAGCCCCATCCCATAAAACAAGAGATGGCCAATTCCACTCGGTCTTTGTTGTAATCCCCACTGCTCAGCAGCGTGTGTATCTCAGCCTCCTCGTTTCTGGCTTAATACAAGGCAGGTGAGGAGTTTAAGACTCTTCTGTCTCGATGGACTGAAATCAGTGGGCTTGTTAAATTCGGAAAAGTCCTTGGCACTCATCAGCCCCAAGGCATGAATTTCATTCAGAACAAAAGAGGACACATTCATAAAACAGCACCAGAAAATTGTAGTCTTGAATATTACCAGCTGCACGGCTGTTTCTCTCTGGTTTGTTCTCTCCTTTCAAATGTTAATGACTATTTTTTGTGCTAATGAGGAGGTTTCTATAGTTATGTGGACTTGGTGCTCCCTAACGTCCAGATTGCTTTTTCATGTGCTCACAACAATATTGAACACTAGATATGGGTCCATGTTGATGTGTGCTGTGGTCCATTCCCTGAAGGACACCTCAAGAGTTTTAGCGACAGGCCCCTTCTGAGGGCTTGGTCCAGGCTAATATCTGGAAATATCCTTGCAGGGGCATCTTCCCCATGGGCTCTACCACCAAAGGATGAAAACTGAGCAAGTGTTGGCAAAGAGTGGCCAGCGCATGCAGAAAAGGCTGAGGTTCATGGAAATAGCATCACTCTTCTTGCCCTTGAAACCTCTAAAGGCTTGGGGCTGCATCATGGCAGGGAGGTGACAGAGATATGGCTGGGAGACACGTGCTACCATTGGCACAACCCAATCCTCACGTCATCAGCAATGCCTCAATTCAAGGATGATCTCTACCATGGCTCATTGACGGGGATGAGGTGTCTTAGAGTCCAATCTTTGAGCCAGGGATCTGTCCGCAGAAGTTGTAGGTCTTTACACAGGGGAGAGAGTAGGCTGTAGGCTGAGGATGCTCGCCTTTTAATTCCTCTGCTCTCTCCTCCCCAGCACACACACACTCCTCAGTGGGAATTCACTGCCGATCCAGTTAGGACAAGCATGGAGGAGTGCTAACTGGGTTGAACCTCCATGCCGTGCAGAGCCTAGACTCCCTGCATCTTTGTCGGATAGTGAAATGAAACGGGGGAGATTGGCTGGGCCAGAACTCCCACTACCTTTTTGTCTTGAGAGGCACGTCCCCAGGCCTATAGAGGAGGGCATTGGACCACAGATCTTATCCCAGCCTGTGAGACTACGTGACAGCTTCAGAGTGCCCTCCCCAAAAAGAAGTATTCAGAGCCCATCCCAACAACAGGATTAGTGAGTGTGAGTGAGTAATCTGTGATGTGCCAGGACAACGCAATTTTGAGGTGTATAAACAGGAGAGCTGTAAGCAGAGGTAAGAGGGTGAGCATACGTCGATGTACCAATAGAAGAAAGCTGCAAGCAGTCCTATTTTAACAAAGAGGCTGAAAAATCAGAGGGCTAGAGAAAAAGCTTCCCATTAAGAAAGCCAGAGCTCAGATTTGTTTGCCTGAGAAAAAAGAACAGTAAAAGGTGACTTGGTTGCAGTGCAGAAGTACCTTGATGGGGAGCGAATACCGGTCTCTAAAAGGGTTTTCTGTCTAGCAGAAAAAAGGCATAAAAAAAGCAATAGCTGCAGCAAGACAAATCCCAATTAGACATTAGGAAGAACCAAGGGTCTAGTAAAACAAGCTCCCATTGGAAATAGTAGATTTTCCATCTCTGGATATGTTCCTGTTGAGACCAGGAGGCTTTCTAGATGGCATGCCGTGTAACTAAACGTGCAAGATTTTAGGCTCCGAGTATAACTGAACGACCTGTCATCCGCTGGGCCTCAGACTCGATAATCTCATGCTCACACCTGGTCTCAGACTCCATGGAGCTGTGACGTGCCAGTCGCTGCCTTGGCCTCCCTGGGGCTGTGCCTCAGTTTCCCCACCAGTTAAATAAGAGCAGCGATGCTTGCTCTCCTTTGTAAAACTATCTGGGATCTATGGAGGGGAACCTTCTTCCGATGTCACAACCCCATCTGAAGGCTTGTTTGAAATATTAACATATTCTGTAGGTTCTCCTTCCTCCCCCTGTGCTAACCTAAGCTTTGTATCCCTTTTTCCTTTGACAGTGACTCAGAGGAGCAGTTCATCGTGCCCTGCGGGGCCTGCCGGCAAGTAATGAGAGAGGTAAGTGAATTTGCTTTCCGCCTCTCCGGCTGAAGCTCCACTGCTTTCAGTCCAATCCATCTGCCTGCTGGGAACATTTATTTCTTCCAAACCCCATGAGGCAGTGTCCTAAATGTCAGGGGACACAACGAGAGGCTTGCTGAGTAAGGAAACCTTCAGAGATGTGCAAGCAGGTGGGCATCCGACTCCCAACACTGCCCAGCACCAAGCTTGGAAAGTTTTCTCTGTGGAGCACAGCAAGGGGAGAGGGGGCCGCTCGATCAATAAAAAAGGGCTGGCTGCAATATTCATCCCACACCGTTTGCTCAAGGGCAGGAGCAGGTGGAACCAGCAGTTTAATTGAAGTCAATGGGATGAGACTTGACTTGCCCTAGTGTTGGCCTTACAGTAACATCAGGCTAATGCCTGAGATTGAGCCACGATTAAATAAAGAGCTCTGTTCTGGGAAAAACACCTTGATACAGGACTACAGAGATGAAGCAAAGAGTCCTTGGCCCCAGCACATGCTCCAGGGTTTTCTAAGCAAGGACATCAGTTTACGACTGGCTCCTGCAAGGGGCCCGGGGAAGAATCGGGTGCAGAATGGTCGAGTGCTCTGAGAAAACCTATCAGCCCTGCCCTGCAGCATCCACCCTCTCCCCCACTTCATGCTGGAGGGCCTGCAGAGGGGCCGTGGGGGTTGCATTCAGCTGGCGGGTGCTCCAGGCTGCAGATACAGCAGTGATGCAGCACGTCCATGGCTCTCCTGCCCTGCATACATGCAGAAACCTGCTCGAGATTCAGCCTGCAGCATTTGGGGCAGTTATTGCAAAATCAGATTTCCAGAACTGGCCCCAATAGTTTCCGGGCACCATGTAAGGTGCAGGTTTTGACCTGTGAGAAACAGCTTGGGCTCTACACAGGGGTCATCTTTTCTCTTATGTCCCATCATGATCCCTAAGGTCATTCAAGAGCAGCAGTCACCCCTCAGCTTGCGAACTCGCTGTCTCTTGGGACCCCCCAGAGCCTGAGCCTGGACGTCTTTCAGAAGCGCGGAAAGACCTTCCTGTCTGGACAGGCATTTAGCAAAAAGAACTAGGCTGAGATATTGTTTGGGGGTGGTCTCTGGTTTATGTTGACAATGTAGTTCCCTTTCCAGCTGTTTTGTTCTCTCGGTGCTCTGTTTTATAAAGGATGCTGTTCTCTTACTGTAAGCTGCCCTGAGGCTTTGTCGTGGAGGGTGAACAGATCAATATTTTCAAAGGGGCTCGGTGAAACACGGGGCCAGTCAGCACGGTTTCATAGCACTTCCCAGATTAATTTTCTTCCTGGGCACCAAATATGCATCGCTCCAAAAATAGGTCGCTAAGCTGCTTTTAATGTTTTCAGCATCCCTCAGATAGCTAATGCTTCTCGCTGCTTGGATAAGCAGCATTATTTCAAAGGTACGGCTCCCCAAGAACCTGATCTTGGGATTGCTTATGCACTCAACATTATCTTTGGAGGACAGTGGGAGTTTGGGGAAATATCGGCTATGCAAGATCATCCCCTACATTAAAAACTGGAAGAGGATGTAAGAAGCGGCTTGGGATTTCACACTCCTGTTTGGTGTAATACTCTGGCACGGTACAGGCATCCCGGAGAGGCGGCCTGGAATCCATCCTGGGGGTGTCAATGGGGATGTGAGCTCTCGGTGGGGAGCTGGCAGGGATGTTAAGGAGATGATGGCACAAATGCAGAGGAGAAGGGGACCAGGCTGGAAGAAAGGTTAGAGGTAGGAAGGCACAGCAAGCAAGCGAGACTCAGAAACCAGCCTACAAAAGGAAGCTGACAGTGGTTCAAAATAAACCAAGCACAAGCAAATAGGCCTGTGCTAATCTGAACAGAGCAATGACAAAGGCCACCGGTTAAAGGGTCACCATGATAGCAGGGTGACGACTGCAAGACGGAAAGTTCATTGCATGCCTCACTGTAAGTCTTAGGGAAAGTGGCTTGGATAGCATCCACGCCCGGTGCTCTGCAAGGGTCTTACCTAATGGCTCCAGGGCAGAGTTACTCTATGGATGTGAGTCTTTGCCAGAGGGGCTTTTAGGTTCTCTTCTGTGTTCATTCATGTCAATGGCACACCCTGCAGCTGCTGCAAGGATCAGTTGAGGAGGACACTTTATATAATCCTGCGCATGAGAGCAAACTCTTCTTTATCTACCTGCATGTCCATAGAGCACCGGCTCATGCTGGCTCCTGTCCTATATTGGGATCCCTGTGGGCACAAGAAAGAAATTTCATCACAGGATCACAGCCCGCAGCCCTATTATATCATGAAATAATATGGTAATTATTTCATCCACCAGTAAATGCGGTCACTTCGGGGCTGAAGTGCAGTCCCCTTGTACTGGACAGCAGCACTGTACCTAGACTCCTGGCAGCCCCAAGTGAACTTTTAGTATGCCAGAGATAATGACAATAATAATTGGACAACGGAAAAAAAATTACCATTTTCGGGCCCCCTTTCTGTCCAGGCCCCGGGCGGGCGCCTGGTTTGCCCATGCCTGTGTCCAGCTCTGCTGGACTGTGGGTCCTAAAAGACTGACCATTGAGCTGGATTGGTACTGCTGTTTATTGTAAAACCATTAAGGTACTGATTCTGGTTGTAGTTTAAGTGTGTTTGCATAGAGAGCAAATCATCCATGAAAGAAATTGGGGATCTACAAAGTGTGGCTCACAGATGGCTCTCTCTCTCTCTGGCTCTTTTTCTAGTTTGGGAGAAACTGGGACGTTTTCATGACAAAGCCAAATGGGACGTATATGTTCAAGACTCTTGAAGAGCTCTTGCCTCTGTCGTTTGGACCTGAGGATCTAAAGAAGCTATGAAGAATGCATGGGACACTTGGCCTGTAAAGGCACCGAGGAGCCGTTGGACAATCTTCCACTTCCTGCCTCCCAGATGAAGCTTTGATGACACTTCCCAATTCTGCCTTCTCAATTGTCACTCAGCTTCCGCAGCTCTCAGATAAAGGTGCTTTTGTGTTTTGGGTTTTTTTTAAAGGGGATTAAGGAAGCTTTGATTAAGATGTTTTAAAATACTACCATCTTACTAGAAGCTGCAAAGCCAGCGATTACCCATGTGATGGTATCTGTGTAACATTTAAGAGAGGACATTAAGAAGAATGTGATAGTCTGTTGACAACTTGCCTGGAGTCCAGTGGGGTGTCGTATCAGTCAAAATAGAGTTGGGTCATAATACAAGGCTGATGTTTCTAAACATGTTAAAAAGGAGACAGACAGCAAGGGGTTATTGTAACTAGTGACCAGAAGGGGACAGGATCTGTTTGTATATTTCTTCTAAATCCTGCCATCCTGGAAAATACAGTGTGCCTTCAGGAGTTGGGGCATTGGCTGATACCAACGGAGAGGAAGGTATTAGCTCGCCAGTAGCACTTGGAATTATAGAAAATGAGGGTTGAAGGGACCTCAGGAGGTCACATCTAGTCCAACCCCCTGCTCAAGGCAGGACCAGCCCTAATTAGATCATCCCAGCCAAGGCTTTTTCAATCTGGGTCTTAAACTCCAAGTCTGAAGACTCTACAACCTCTCTGGGTAGCCTTTTCCAGTGCTTTTCTACCCTCCTAGTAAGAGTTTTTCCTGATCTCTAACCTAAACTCCCATTGCTGCAACTTGAGCCCATTGCTCCTTGTTTCATAGTTTCATAGTAGGTAGAGTCAGAAGGGGCCTGAGCAGATCATCAAGTCTGACCCCCTGCCATGGCAGGAAAAAGTACTAGGGTCAAACGACCCCAGCAAGGTGTCCGTCTAACCTCCTCTTAAAGACCCCCAGGGTAGGAGCCAGCACCACTTCTCTTGGAAGTTGGTTCCAGATCCTAGCCGCCCTGATTGTGAAGTAGTGCCTCCTGATGTCTAGTTTGAATCTACCCTCTGCCAGCTTGTGACCGCTATTTCTAGTCACTCCTGGTAGTGCTCAGGGGAACAGGGATGCCTGCAATGCCTGCTGATCCCCTCTGACTAGTTTGTAACAGGCCACTAGATCCCCTCTCAGCCTTCTCTTGTGGAGGATGAACAGGTTCAGGTCCCGTAGCCTCTCCTCGTAGGGCCTGCCCTGCTGCCCCCTGGTCATGCGAATGGCCCTCCTCTGGACCCTCTCCATACTGGCCACATCCCTCCTGAAGTGCGGTGCCCAGAACTGGAAACAGTACTCCAACTGTGGTCTTACCAGTGTTGTGTAGAGGGGGAGGATCACCTCCCTGGACCTGCTCAAGATGCATCTGTGGATGCATGACAAGGTGCGGTTGGCCTTCCTGACCATGTCTTCACACTGTCGGCCCATGTTCATTGTGACATCAGTGATGACTCCAAGATCCTTTTCTGCCTCTGCACTGATGAGAAGGGAGTTCCCCACCTGTAGGTGTGCTGCTGGTCCTTCCTCCCCAGGTGCAGCACCTTGCACTTGTCTGTGTTGAAACCCATCCTGTTCTCATCTGCCCACCCCTGTAACCTGTCCAGGTCCAATTGCAGCCTGTTCCTCCCTTCTAGTGTGCCCACATCCCCCCACATCTTAGTGTCGTCTGCGAATTTGAACAGGGTGCTTTTTATCTCCTTGCCCAAGTCACTGATGAAGATGTTGAACAGTGCGGGCCCAAGGACCAAGCCCTGGGGGACCCCACTGCCCACATCTGTCCAGGTCGAAAATGACCCATCCACCACCACTCTCTGGGTGCGGCCCACCAGCCAGTTAGTGACCCATCTGACCGTGTAGGCATCAACACCTCTGCCTCCTAGTTTCTTACTGAGAATGGGGTGAGACACAGTGTCGAAGGCCTTCCTGAAGTCCAGAAAGACTGCTACCCCTATGTCTAAGGATGTTGTGACCTGGTCGTAGAAGGCCACCAGGTTGGTCTGACAGGACCTGCCCCGAATGAGCCCATGCTGGTTGCTCCTGAGCATAACCTCCTGTGCCAGGATAACTCTCTCAAAAAGCTCACCCAGGATCAAGGTAAGACTAACTGGTCTATAGTTTCCTGGGTCCTCCTTCCTCCCTTTTTTGAAAATGGGAACCACACTGGCCCTTTTCCAGTCCTCTGGCGCCACACCAAAGCACCATGAGTGCTCGTAAAGCCATGCCGGGGGTCCCACAATGACCTCTGCTCATTCCCTCAGCACCCTGGGGTGGAGGTTGTCAGGACCAGCTGATTTAAATACGTCCAGTCCCTCCAGAAGTTCCTGGACTAGGTCCTCACTGACCCTGGGCCTGGGTGCACCTCCCCTGGGGCCTGAGGGGGTCCCAGCGGATGGGCTGATCTGGTCCCTGCTCAGGAAAATGGAGGCAAAGAAATTGTTAAATAAGTTAGCTTTGTTGTCTGGTGTGATGACCAGATTTCCTAGCTTGCCTTGCAGAGGCCCCACATTACCCAGTACCTTCTTTTTGCCCCCTATGTATTTGAAAAAGAACTTCTTGTTGTCCTTGATCCGGGTCGCTAGTCCCAGTCCCATCTCCGCCTTGGCCGTCCTGACCGCCCCCCTGCAGCCCCGAGCACCTGAGGTGTAGTCTTCCCTGGTGATGCCCCTCCCTGCCATTGGGTGTACACCTCCCTTTTAGCTAGGAGACATCCCCGTATGCTTTTGGGGAGCCATGGGGGCTTTTGCGCCCTCTTGCCTGCTTTGATCCGTGTTGGGATTACCTCCCTTTGGGCTTGGAGGATCGTCTCCTTAAGGAACGACCACTCTTCTTGGACACCCAACTCCCCTCCCCTCCGGGACCTCAGTACTTCCCCAACTATTCTCCTTACTTCATTGAAGTCCGACCTCCTAAAGTCCAGGGCTGCTGCCTTGCTGCAGGCTTTGCCACCTTGCGCTGGATGGTGAATTGCAGCAGGTGATGATCGCTGTTGCCCGGGCGGTTGAGCACCCGCAGCCCCCTCACCACGTCATTGCCTGTGGCCAGGAGCAGGTCCAACAAGGCGTCTCCCCTGGTGGGACTGCGCACCTCCTGCGTTAGATGGAGGTCCTGTATCTCGGCTAGGAACCTACGTGAGCGGTCAGACCTGGCTGACTGCTCTTCCCAGCAGATGTCTGGAAAGGTCAGGTCCCCCATAATGACCACGTCTTTTGACCTAACTACCTCCGTGAGCTGACTTAAGGAGGGTAAGTTCCTCCTGCTTGTTCCCCATACTACAAGCATTTGTGTGGAGGCATTTGAGGCCTCCTGAAGATGTGTGCACTGCCCCCTAATCTCAGTACAATATTCATTCTGCTCGTCGTTGGTCCAGGCTGGGCTGTCCTTGTGGGTGTCTCTTGGTTTATTGGTCCCAGGCTTCCTCCGCCCTCATCTTCCCCATCCCCTGATGAGCCTAGTTTAAAGCCCACCAAAGGAGATCGGCCAACCTAGAAGAGGACACACGCTTCCCTTTGGGGGAAAGATGAAGCTTATCCCCCCCGAGCATGTCCCTTCTTGCTCTGTCATCCGGTACCACAGAAAACTTTGTGCAGCTGAGGGGGTTGCTTGGTGGTGCATCCATGAAAATAATCCTGCCCAACCTCATTTCCCTGGATGAGAACTCGGGTTAAGGGACTGGGAACATGTCAGGGGTGCTGTTACTGTTGTAAAGGAAATACACACATTAAAACTTACTCCTCTTTCTTGGGGTAATGATGGTGCCTGAAGGGCAGAGCACTAGGCCAGGACTATGGAGACCTGGGCTCTGAATCCAGCTGTATCCCTGGACTGCTGGATGCCGATGGACTAACCCTTTCACCTCTGTGTCCCATTCTCCCATTTGTAAAATTGGGACAATTATACTATTGACCTGCTTTGAAAAGTGCTTTGGGGCCTAGTGATGAACGGTGTCAAAGCAGTACATTGTCTTTGTTACTAAGAGCAGGGGGAAATATTTTAATGTGAATATATGCACATGCAACTCCAAAGGTACGTCCTTGCAGCCTCTTTTGTGATTGAAGCCTTTCAAAAGAAGGTCAAATCAGATTGGACCCCACACGTGATTTGGTTTTTAAAAAGAAGTAGAAACATCTCCCTAATTTACATAATTGTCATCAGAGGAAACAGTTTGCTGGTACAGAAGATTTAAATGACCTTATCTACAAGTGACCAGACAAAAGAGGAAAATGACTGAAACCCTGTTCTCACACCCTGAACTAAGAAGTCAACCAGCGATATAAAAATGACAAAGCATGGTAGAGTTTTAAAATGCTTTTGTGTGTCTCTGTTCACAATATCAAGGCAAGAAAGAGCTGTTTTCCAGTCAAATCCTATTATTGTCAACACTTTTCTTTTAAAGTTTAAACAGCGTAGTCCAGAGTCCAGATTGTCCGTTTTAAATGAGGAGCCTTTGGGCAATCTTACACTTCCTGCCTTCCACTTGAAGCTTTGTTTGACGCTTCCCAATTCTGCCGTCTCAATTGTCACTCAGCTTCCGCAGGCCTTGGAAACACCGACCAAAGTAATACAGCCTGGGAAGAGCTAACGCTGCAATTCAAACCTTACCTTGCCATTTGTTCAAGGGGACAGAGCACAATGAGACCGATGAGAGAGAGGAGCCAGCAGTCTCTCTGCCCAGCCCTGCCACGGGCTTGCTGTGTGAGCAAGCTAGCTAATCTCCAGTGCCTTAGCGTCCTGCCTGGATAATGATAAATTAACCTTGATTGCAAAGTGCTTTGAGATGCTTGTATGAATAATGCTTGGGTAGTGCCAAATATTACCCGTACTGATCCTAAGGCAGGTGCTCCAGATTTATGCTAAGTTTAATTCCCATCAGTCTGATCCAAAATGTTTCATAAATGGTAAGAATAGAAATACACATCCCAGAGGACCCATATTTGTCTGAAGAATGACGCTGTAGCCTAAAGAGGCAAACGCACATTTTCACTGCATCCACCTACCTCCAATGTTATACAGGCGCACACGCAATTTTAGAGCTTATGAAACAACTGAGTCAGAGTCCCGGGAAGCTGCTTTGCTGCTTGCAGATGCAAGCCCTCCATGATCAAATGGAGTAAGAGATGGATTTTGTTCCACTTTTGGGTCTGTTCCTACTGGGAAGGGAAATTGCACAGATTAATAAACCAGACAAACCCAGGAGCTTCGAAGCGATGTAAAACCAGTACTTGTAAAGTCAGTGAATCCATCAGCCAGCCCTGAATAAGAAAAGAAAACAGAAACTAAAGGCTTCATAAATCTTGAGTGGAAAGTGTTGTTAATGTGGAGAGGAGGTTATTAGTAAGCATCAATCAAGCATGTTGCAGTTTATATGCCCTGTATTATTATGAATGAAATGCCAACGCTGCGTGTCCTTTCCTCATTTGTCTTTATTCCTGTTGTTCGATTTATTTTCTGCTTGTGGGAATGGGTGGGCACGAGGATGTAGTGTGGGGTCCTGGGCAATGCCACCGTGGCTGCCTGCTGGTATGATGTGACGGCTGTTCCACGTCCGAGACAATGAAATGACCTGCGCTGAAGCATCCAAGGCTGATCTTGTAATCCTGAACCCGAATAGCGCTGGCTACCTGCGACTATCGCTGTCCAAGCACAATAAATGGCTCCAGTCTTCACCAAGCCTACGGCTCCTTGCAGAGCAGGGCCCCACGGACCTGATTGCTCCCGGGGGAGTGAAGAGAAGCAGAGTCGGGTGATGTTGGTGGAATCTGCTGCACGAGGCGGAGCTGCACAGCCCAGAGCATGTGTGTGGTGTTACCGCGCTGCGTTACACCACACACTGTGTGTGCACTACATGCACGTGCAGCCACAGCCTGCAGTGAACATCCCCCAGGGCCTGGGCTGACAGCAGAGACCACAGCAACACGCACCTGGTGGAGCACCGGGGACAGCGCACAGTGACACGGCGCAACACACAGGGCAGTGCATGGTACGCACAGCCACACAGCGCAACACACAGGGCAGCGCACGGTGCGCCCAGCCACACAGCGCAACACACAGGGCAGCGCACGGTGCGCCCAGCCACACAGCGCAACACACAGGGCAGCGCACGGTGCGCCCAGCCACACAGCGCAACACACAGGGCAGCGCACGGTGCGCCCAGCCACACAGCGCAACACACAGGGCAGCGCACGGTGCGCCCAGCCACACAGCGCAACACACAGGGCAGCGCACGGTGCGCCCAGCCACACAGCGCAACACACAGGGCAGCGCACGGTGCGCCCAGCCACACAGCGCAACACACAGGGCAGCGCACGGTGCGCCCAGCCACACAGCGCAACACACAGGGCAGCGCACGGTGCGCCCAGCCACACAGCGCAACACACAGGGCAGCGCACGGTGCGCCCAGCCACACAGCGCAACACACAGGGCAGCGCACGGTGCGCCCAGCCACACAGCGCAACACACAGGGCAGCGCACGGTGCGCCCAGCCACACAGCGCAACACACAGGGCAGCGCACGGTGCGCCCAGCCACACAGCGCAACACACAGGGCAGCGCACGGTGCGCCCAGCCACACAGCGCAACACACAGGGCAGCGCACGGTGCGCCCAGCCACACAGCGCAACACACAGGGCAGCGCACGGTGCGCCCAGCCACACAGCGCAACACACAGGGCAGCGCACGGTGCGCCCAGCCACACAGCGCAACACACAGGGCAGCGCACGGTGCGCCCAGCCACACAGCGCAACACACAGGGCAGCGCACGGTGCGCCCAGCCACACAGCGCAACACACAGGGCAGCGCACGGTGCGCCCAGCCACACAGCGCAACACACAGGGCAGCGCACGGTGCGCCCAGCCACACAGCGCAACACACAGGGCAGCGCACGGTGCGCCCAGCCACACAGCGCAACACACAGGGCAGCGCACGGTGCGCCCAGCCACACAGCGCAACACACAGGGCAGCGCACGGTGCGCCCAGCCACACAGCGCAACACACAGGGCAGCGCACGGTGCGCCCAGCCACACAGCGCAACACACAGGGCAGCGCACGGTGCGCCCAGCCACACAGCGCAACACACAGGGCAGCGCACGGTGCGCCCAGCCACACAGCGCAACACACAGGGCAGCGCACGGTGCGCCCAGCCACACAGCGCAACACACAGGGCAGTGCATGGTACGCACAGCCACACAGCGCAACACACAGGGCACACTGTAGTAACACAGAGCAGCATTCAATGCAGAGTAACACAGGGTGACGCACAGCCCACACAGCAACACAGAGCTGCGCACACCTGATGCGCATGACAAGCACACAAGGAAACTGAGTTGACACTGCCTGGTTGGGGCTGCAAACAATGCACAAAACACCAACACACACACACACACACCCCTGCACCCACACACACATATATAATATATAAAGTATATGTTTTAGATATATAAAATATGTTCTATATATATATCTGGTTATATAAAATATATAGTGTATATATATAACTATATATACATTATATATAATATATAATTATATACAAT
>NW_005843160.1:187572-215096 GCF_000455745.1 Alligator sinensis | reverse complement strand
TTGCGTTTACTTCATCGCTTTAGTTAAACTAGATTTCACCAATTGAATTTCTTTATTTACTAGGGTCAGAAGGGACCTTGGTAGGTCATCGAGTCCGACCCCCTGCCCTGGGCAGGAAAGAGACCCCGGCTTGGTGCTTGTCCGGTCTCTTGAAGGCCCCGGGGTGGGAGAGAGCACCACCTCCCTGGGAAGCTCATTTTGGCAACACTCGCTGAATGTTTTCCTAATGTCCAATCCAAAAGTGCTCCCCGCCAGTTTGTGGCCGTTGTTCCTAGCAACTGCAAGGGGCGTCTCCTCTTCCTTGCTGCCCTGTGAATTTGTAGACAGCTGCAAGATCCCCTCTCAGCTTTCTTTTTCAGAGGCTGAAGAGATGCAAGTCCTTCAGTCTCTCCCCGTAGGATCTAACCTGCAGGCCCATAACCATGCGAGCGGCCCTCCTCTGGACCCTCTCCAGGTTATCTGCATCACTCGTGCGGCGCGGCGCGGTGCGGCGCCCAGACCTGGACGCAGTGCTCCCGCTGTGGTCTGACCAGCGCTGCACAGAGGGGAAGTGTCACCTCGCTGCACCTGCTCGTGATCGCTTCATCGCATTGACGACTCCTGTTCGTTTTGGAGCCAGCCGTGACTCCGAGATCACTAGTGTGACTGTAAGCCTGGCAGGGGCCCAGACTCTGATCACACCCACCTGCACGCTGTGGCGGGCCAGTAGGGGGCGCTCCTGCGTTGAGCCAGGGAAGGGGTCGGCCGGACGGGAGTCACCCCAGGGAGGCACTCAGAGCCTGGAAGGTGGTCGGCGCAGGGAGGTGGGCGGCTCAACGCAGGAGCGTCCCCTACTGGCCCGCCACACACACCTCTGATTGCAGGATTGGGACCTTTATTCCCTTGCCTTTCTTAGGCACGCTTTCTTCTTTAGCATCGTCTTCATTTCTGATTCTGTGCACCCTCCACCACCTCTTCTTTCCATGTTTCTCTAGATCCATCCCTGCTCATTTTCCCCTCACTGATTCCCTCCTTTAACTAACCAGCTGGCAGTTTCAGCTGCTATAAAGCTCCAGGCCTCTTTAGTCCATCTGCCTTTCCTCTTAATCAGGTTTTCTTTTAAACATTACTTTATGGAGTTGTGCAGAGAGGGAGGTAAGCACAACGTTAAATCCTCTTTTATGGGGATCTCACCACCTTTCTCTGCAGAAATTGTTATTGTGTAGATAAACCAAGTGTTTTTCCCCTCTTGTGTTCAAACGTGTATTTGTCTACACTACAAATTGAGACTTGTCTGCGATAAAAGACTTGGTGGGTGATGGACTGTCAGTTAGCTTGAACGTATTTTCGATATAACTTGGTCTGGTGAGCTGTGTGTGTACTTCAATAGAAAGTCTGTATTCCGTATTTGCAATGTGGTCGTAAGCCCTTACTCAGCTTGTTTTCTCTCTCTGTAATGGACTGGGTGTGAAATTTTGGGCAAACCCCCATATAAGTTAGTAAAAGATTTGCCCCAATAGTTACATTAGTAAAATTTCCCCAGTGTAACTTACGCTGGTTAAAAAAAAAAAGTGTTTGGCTACAACCAGCACTTTCATGCCAACATAATTGCATTTGCCATAGGACTTTTGTAGTCCTAGAGGTGTTGCAGAAAGCCCCTACACCTCTAGTCCCTTCTGCCAACAAGCATTTCTCAAGACCTGGCTGTGACCACATTTAAACTGGATAATAACCTCACCAGGTTAGTGGGAGGGTTGACATAAAGATCTTGGAGGGTTAACATTAATAAAGAAAGGATGCTAGAGAAGCAAAGAGTACTACCAATCATTAAATGCTTGCTTTATTCCTGAATGCTAATTTGAAGTGTCCAAATTGATCGAGTTGATATTTGTGGATTGGGTTTTCTGTGCTCCAATAGGCTCTAGTTTAAAGTGCTGGAAGATGTAAAGGTTTTCATTTGACAACTGTGTTGACCTTTTAGTATGGGTCCTGGCGTGAACACCCTTGAGCACACCCTGTAACTTCTGTAGCAAAATAGCTCTGCATTTTGAATTATTGAGTAATTCTCGCATTCCTCGCAGACGATATTTGTCAGGAAGAACAAGCCGCTGAAAGATCCACTGAGCTGTTTCCGCTGGCAGGGCTTCAAACTGGAAGAGTACCGCATTGGCCAGCCCATTGGGAAAGGATGCAGTGCAGCTGTCTACGAAGCAGCGATTCCTTTAACTTCCGGCTGGAGCCTGGATCCACGGTGGGCCCGTGGCTTGGCTGTTGAGGCTGCCGAAGAAAACCCTACACAAGCAACCCAGCAAAATACCGCTTTCCCATTAGCAATCAAAATGATGTGGAACATTTCGGTAAGGAAGTAGGTTTTATTCTTCTAGTCTGTCACTTGTGAAGTTTGGGTGAAATGTTAACCACCGATGTGTTGAAAGCTCTTAATTATTATGCACATGCTTAATGTGTCAAAACAAAGCTGTCGGTCTATCATTGGAGGAGGAGATTGTTGAAGAACTGTCACAAAGCACGGTGATTAACACTCCTAAAAAACTTTCTTCCCTGGGGAGTCATCACCAACGCAATATCCATATGCCCATTGCTGGTTTATCTTGTTTTCAGAGAAAAAGAGCATTTTTAAGCTGAATACCGAGAAACAGTTAGTAGTTGAAGAAAATGGCGAAACTCTGCTAAGTAGGTTGAGGGATCCCTGTTCTAAGAAATGCTCTGGGATAAAAGTAGATATACATTTACCATGGATAATTTTACCCTAAAAACCAGTAGTGCTGATTGCCAGGCAGATGGCAGAATTACACATTAAAGGGCCCCTAAGTTTCATCCAGCCCAAATGACTCGCTGGCCACGTCCACACGAGCATGGACGTTTGGTTCCCCAAGGACAGCTAGCAGTGGGACACCTTGTGCCGCTGCTACCTGTCCTTGGGGAACACCTGTGCCACGTGCTGTCTGGTGCACGGCAGGTTACCTCGGGTAGGGTAGGGGAGGCTGGGGCCGGCACTGTGCCCCTTACTTGGGGGCCTCCTGGGGCTGCAGCAGTGGTGAGCCTGCCTCTCGGAGCCTGGCCAGCAGCCGGAGTGTGACCTCAGCCAGCCAGGCTCTGGTTTTGAGTGGCGCACGCTGCTCCCATGTACACCACTCCGCTTTTTTTTTGACCCCTGGATATCCAGTGGTCATAACCGCCCCCTAACCCGCATTGCTCCCTTGTAGCACAGAGAACAGCTGAATGTGCAGTATGTGGCACCGTATGTGCTCCTCTGGACACAGCCTATCTGTCCAAAAAGCAACTGTTCTTGAGATTGAGGTGTCCTCTTTTCTCCAGGGAAAAGAGACAGAAGAATTCTCCAAAGTGCCAGCCCCTTAGATTTTTTGGCAATTGTAGATTTTTAGGCTGGAGTGAGATCCTCTGAGCTGACTTCCTTCATCATACAGCCCATAACATTTCACCCAGTAATTCTTGAATCAAGCCTATGTCTTGTAGTTGAAGTAGCTAATATTTTTAAAAAGATATCCAGTTTTCTTTCTTTATGCGATGAGAAACTCTCACCACATGCCTAACAAATTGCCCCTTATTTCTAGCCTGACCTCATCTATCTGCAGCTTCCTTGAGATGTAATACAGGCTTCAGGATTACCAGCTTCCGATTTCATTGGTTAGAAAGGATGGTTTTAAAGTGTAAGGGCCTTTAATACAGTGTTATTTGTAACCAATTCTGTAGGCTGGTTCTTCAAGTGAAGCGATCCTCAGCACCATGAGTCAGGAACTCGTTCCAGCCAGCGGAGTTGCTTTGTCTGGAGAATATGGAGCTGTCTCTTGCCACAGGTATGCATCTTATAGCAGGGCTGGAGGTTCCCTAATTATTACCTTGATCTATCAGTTCACTTCACAGCAGTGCTGAAAGTGATGAACCAATACTGTTTAGGAAGCTCTGAGTTAAAGGTGCTTTTATATTGTTTTTTTTAAAGGGGATAAAGGAATCTTTGATTAAGATGTTTTAAAATTCTACCTTCTCGCGAGAATCGGCAAAGCCAGAAATTATCAAAGTAACGGTACCTATGTAACATTTAAGAGAGGATGCCAAGAAGAATGTTATATTCCGTTGACAACTTGCTTGGAGTCCAGTGAGGTGGGGTATAATTGGAAAAGGAGTTAGGTCATAATATAAAGCTGATGTTTCTAAACATGTTAAAAAGGAGACAGACAGCAAGGGGTTATTGTAACTAGTGACCAGAAGGGGACAGGATCTGTTTGTACATTTCTTCTAAATCTTGTCATCCTGGAAAATACAGTGTGCCTTCAGGAGTTGGGGCATTGGCTGATACCAATGGAGAGGAAGGTATTAGCTCGCCAGTAGCACTTGGAATTATAGAAAATGAGGGTTGAAGGGACCTCAAGAGGTCACATCTAGTCCAACCCCTTGCTCAAGGCAGGACCAGCCCTAATTAGATCATCCCAGCCAAGGCTTTTTCTAGCCGGGTCTTAACCTCCAAGCCTGAAGACTCCACAACCTCTCTGGGTAGCCTTTTCCAGTGCTTTTCTACCCTCCTAGTAAGAGTTTTTCCTAATCTCTAACCTAAACTCCCCTTGCTGCAACTTGAGCCCATTGCTCCTTCCTCTGTCATCTGCCACCACTGAGAACACTTCCTGCGGCTGAGGGGGTTGCTTGGTGGTGCATCCATGGAAAAAGTCCTGCCCAACTTCATTTCCCTGGATGAGAACTCGGGTTAAGGGACTGGAAACGTGTCAGGGGTGCTGTTACTGTTGTAAAGGAAATACACATATTAAAACTCACTCCTCTTTCTTGGGGTAATGATATGCCTGAAGGGCAGAGCACTAGGCCAGGACTATTGAGACCTGGACTCTGAATCCAGCTGTGTCCCTAGACTGCTGGATGCTGATGGGACACAGATGTGAAAGGGTTAGTCCATTCTCCCATTTGTAAAATTGGGACAATTATACTATTGACCAGCTTTGAAAAGTGCTTTGGGGCCTAGTGATGAATGGTGTCAAAGCAGTACATTATCTTTGTTACTAAGATCAGGGGGAAATATTTTAATGTGAATGTATGCACATGCAACTCCAAAGGTACGTCCTTGCAGCCTCTTTCGTGATCGAAGCCTTTCAAAAGACAGTTAAATCGGATTGGACCCCACGCGTGATTTGGTTTTTAAAAAGAAGTAGAAACATCTCCCTAATTTACATAATTATCAGAGGAAACAGTTTGCTGGTACAGAAGATTTAAATGAAATTATCTATGAGTGACCAGAACAAACTGGAAAATGGCTGAAACCCTGTTCTCACACCCTGAACTAAGTAGTAAATCAGCAGTATAAAAATGACAAAGCACATTAAAATTTTAAAATGTTTTTGAGTGTCTCTGTTCACAATATCAAGGCAAGAAAGAGCTGTTTTCCAGTCAAATTGTATCATTGTCAACACTTTTTTTTTTTAAGTTTAAACAGTGTAGTCCAGAGTCCAGATTGTTCGTTTTAAATTTCAAATGCATCTCATCTGCCAACACAAATGAATAATAAGTGCTGCTTGGTACATTGCTGTCCTCAGAATATAACAGCCAAACCAAATAGATAATTGGCATGCATGCGCACCCATGTAATTTGCATTCATTTTAATGGGCACTTCCTGTGTATGCTGGAAAATAGATGGCTTGGTTTTGCATTCCCAGCGTCAATTTGATTTTGCTTCTGCCTTCAGCTATAAAATCAATATCTTCAAAACTGATGACTTCTTCCTTGAACCTTACTAAACGGCACGTCTGTTTGACTAGCCCTGACCTTCTCTAATTAAAAAACTAGCATGCAAAGGTTACTAGGATTTGCAGTGAAGTGAAGGGATATGTTGTGATTTTAATCGTTCTCCCTAGAGCTTAGCAGGGGAAGCGCTGATGGCTCATGTTCAACAATCACATTGATGGAAAATGCTGTTTTTCTCAATTTAATCCTTTGTCTTTAAATCGCTGATGAAACAAATGTTTTGAATGCCCTCTCATGGCAGAGCGATAAACTGCATCTTGTAGGAAATGATAGAAGTTTATTGCCTGGAATTTATCATCATCTAGACCAGGGGTGGCCAACCTGTGGCATGCATGCCCCAAGTGACACGGGTAGCCCCTACATGCGGCATGTGGCAGATTGGATGGGGGACAGAAAGCGGAGGAAGGGGATTGAAGGGGCACTAGAGGAAGGCACAAACTTAGTTTGTGGCATGCCTGGCAAGAAGCTTGGTCTCCGCCAATCTAGAGCAAGGGGAGTCTAACACATATCATGGCCAGGGCCCAGTTGTATCTTTACTTGTGATCAATGGAGTGGGTCAAAGCTACAGTTCATGTTCTCCCTTCAGTCTGAGCTGGCCCAGCCCCCCCAGGACAATGAGTGATCAGTACAAAGACTGTCTTTGCAGAGTGACCATAGTTTAGGCTCCCACGCTGCAATCAGAGCTGTGCACACAGATGGTGGCACCTCTCTGAAGTTTTCTTCACCTTTGCAGAACCTTGCTGAAGGCAGTGAGTGCTCCATGGAGGCACACAAGTGCCTGTGCGAGCTAGATTGCAAGACAGGGTCTGATTAGGAAAGTTGCTGCAGGGCTTTATGGTCGTTGAGGGAAGGCATTAGAGTTGTGTCTAATTTTCCAGTGTTTAGAAGTTTTTAATGACTGTGAGGCATATTTTAGTAGGTGTGTTTTAATAGTATGTCTTTAATGGCACTTAGCAGTCTTAATTGTAGCTCTGTTCCCAAGTGAGCAGAATGCTTAACCGCTTTCCCAGCCTTTCAGCGAAGAGGGGCTGGATTGTTAAAAAATAACAGATATGCAAGTCCCTGTAATTTGCCATTCTACAGTTGCTTTTGGGGTTTTAATTTCTTTGTCTTACTAGATGTATCAATTATGTTGAAACAGGAAACGCATCTTTGGGAAGAAGAGATTAGAACCTCATCCCAACATAATCCAGGTGATCCGAGCTTTTACATCCTCTGTGCCTCTGCTGCCTGGAGCTTATGCAGACTATCCAGATGTTCTCCCATTAAGCCTGAACCCCCGGGGGATTGGTCACAGCCGCACACTCTTCTTAGTGATGAAAAAGTAAGTAGGGAGGAACTTTTTTACTTACTTAGACTTGCCGCATGACCGTGCAGAGAAGTTTTGGTTTGGCTTGTTTCTGAAGATGAGAACGCACTTACGGAGCTTTGCTTTTTTTTTTACCTTTTTCTTGTTCCCAAGCTTTTAACTCTTGTCAGATAATGAAAGCTTGCTCCTCGTTGTAGTAGTAAGTTTCAGTGAATTCACTGAAGGAAGAGGGAGCACTTTTCAGTTTTCTAATGCACTTGCTCCACCTCTTCAGTTGCCTGTACATACAGGGTTGACGCAGAAGTGACTCTCTAACTCTGGCCTTTCTCTATTTTTTGACTGCCTTTTCCTTTGCAGAGGGCATGTCATGGCATTTACTGGACTGAAGCACTTTGTTAGGGAGATAGCTCCAATCCCCTGTCCTTCTTGCTGCTTTGAGCAACCTGGCTCTGGAAAAGTGCTCTCACTGCATTGTATCTCCTCGCTTTCCTGGGCTTGCTTATGGTTTCTGCACTAATGCACTCAAAATACAGAATGAGGATTAAGAGGCCCCTGGCAAATAGGACTGTGTGTGTCATGTTGCCAAATATAGGCCTCTGGAGGGAAGCGAGTGAGTAGACAGAAACTAGTAAATGCCATAGTGAGGTATTTCCAGTCAGATGCCTGTAACACAGAGGTGAATGTTAGCTCTAGAGCTCCAGAATGCTAACGCACCTGCTGTCTCTGCAGTTATCCCTGCACCCTGCGCCAGTACCTGCAAGACAGGACTCCGGATGTCCACCTTGGCACCATGATGATTTTACAGCTGCTGGAAGGTGTGGACCATCTTGTTCGACATGGAATAGCCCACCGGGATTTAAAATCAGACAACATCCTTGTTGAGTTTGATTCCGGTATGTAACTTGATGAGCACAGTTGGACAAAAGTGAGTTCAAGGGAGTAATTTAACTAGTGCCAGGGGGCATGCCTGTACTGACCTAAGCACCAGAGAAAACATACCGTGCTTGCTTGTTCTAATGTACGTGCTTGGTATTGCACAGCTGCTGTTTGGGGCACACTGTCGTGGGTGAGCTGGTGGATGCATGCCCAGCAGGGCTTAAAAAGCAGCCACGTTACAGGGGATACTGGCACTTGATGTAGAAACAAATGGATGGGGGATATTTTCATGGCAGGTGTTCCCCAGCATGGTCAGAAACTGTATGGACCTGCTTGAGCTCCTTCTGAAAGGCCCAGCCACAGTATATAACTGGGAAGGAACCCACCCGAGAGGTTACAGATTTTGCAGCATCTGGGAAATTGTTTGGTTTCCCTGAACCCATTTCCCCATCTGAGAAAGGGAGATATTGCTTCTGACCTGATGGGGCTTGGGAGGATGTTTGTGTCACGTTTGTAAAATGCTTGGAGATATTCCAACGTAAGGTGCTATTTTGGTGCAAAGCACAATGGGCAAGTGTGACTGCTTGCTAACTGCGCTCTGCCAGGAACCGTGGGCAGGCAGTAGCATGCAGTGCTCCATTTATGAAGGTTTAGGGTGTGTTTGCTTCAGACCCACAGTCTGTCATCTGCGGCTTGCCAGGCAGCAGAGAGCATTTTCTAAAATCCCACAGCACAGATAGGTTAATAATGCGGCAACTTAGGATCATTAAACATTAGTTGAGACCAGAGGAAACAGACTGTTAAAGCCAAAAGCGCTTTCATCTTGTTCTACTGTCACCCTCTTTAACTGAGATTTTAATTACCTGAGCACTGCTTCAGCATGACTGAGATACTAATGGACGAGAAAATACAGCAGGCACCCAGGACTGTGTAATTAAAGATCCTGCTGTAGCTCCTCCAGAGGGTTTTCAACAGCTCTCCTGGCAATTTTGGTTTCTGGAAGGCAGTTCCTTTCCAGGGCTGTAGCAAATGAAGTCAGGATAGATTTAAAACTTCAATTTCTGTAGCTCAGGGTCTGGAGATCAATGATTCTGCTTTGCAGTTTTTCACTCGTCACCAGGACAGTAACCATTAACCAGAGCAAACATTCACCGACTCCTCTCTTCTGTATTTGCTACAGATAAAAAACCCCTAAAAAGTTCCTCCACCCCCAATTAAATCTTAACCTTGTGTGTCTTCATTTCTGTCTCCTCAGAGTGAAGCTCCATTAGACCCGACACACCAGTATGTCTCTCGTATCATTCAACAGCAGCTCTGCTTCTTATGCCTGAGGACAGAATGCTGTAAAATGCTTCTGTTCTGCCCATCAGGCATTTGTACTTGCTCCCGTTAGCGAAGCGTCTGATTTTTTAATGGGAACTGTATAGATGATCTTGAATGTTTTGCTTCACATAACCTCAGAAGGAAAAAAATCACATTCTGCCTCACAGTTAGGCAGAATCACTGAACCCTTGGTATGGATAAATGGTACTTTTCACAGAGAAATGGACAAATTGCTTTTCCTTTACAAAAATCAAAGCTTCTAGACATTAACACTGAGGAGGGGAGAGAGGAAAAAGAAGTTGTGGCTGGAAAGATTCCTGTAATTCATAATGACTGGCAGTTAGGTACAGCCAAGCCCCCAGTGCACACCTGGGTTCAGTGTTAACTCATTTACCCTTGTGTCCTTGACAGTTGGCTGTCCCTGGCTGGTGATCACAGATTTCGGTTGCTGTTTGGCTGAAGAAAATACTGGCTTGAGACTGCCTTTTACCAGCTGGTATGTGGATCGGGGAGGCAATGGCTGTCTTATGGCACCTGAGGTAATTCCTTCTGTAATGGTCATTGCTGTTTGGTAGTTACAGACTTGATCCCAGCTAAATCCATGAATATTTTGGCATTACGTTCAATACAAGTAGAATTAATCCAGAATAACAGATCTTGGAGGACTGTAACCATCCCCTTCATTATATATTCTTTCCCATGACACACACTGTAAAATATTTAAATGCTCGCTGATACAGTCTCTATTAGTCTGTAGCCACTTCAATACTTGGTGAAGGTCTGTCTGTGACTGGTTATGTAGCCATTTGTGCCTTAATGTAATATATTGGCTGTTGGAGGTATTGTTACACTATCCAACTTATTTCACTAGTTTGTCCCAGTGGAAATGCTGATCTGCCCCTTACAAGTGTTTATGCAGAGAAGTAGATTTACCAAGAAGTCAAATATGTTTATGCCATTTATTTGAACTTTCCCATATGTCTCCCGTGGTGCCTTTTCTGCAGGTGGTCACAGCACAACCTGGTCCAGGCATGGTGATTGACTACAGTAAAGCAGACACGTGGACAGTTGGAGCTATTGCATATGAAATCCTTGGACTGTGTAATCCTTTCTATGGTCCAGGGAGATCCACCCTGGAAAGCAGAAGTTACCAAGAAAGCCAGCTGCCAGCATTGCCAGAGGCTGTGCCCTTCGAGGTGAAGCAGGTAGTGAGGATGCTACTTCTGCGGGATCCCAGCAAGGTGAGAGCTCTTGCAGCTGATTTTGCAAGCGGAGATTTAGGCGGTGTGTCACTGTCCAGAGTAGTGTTGGTAGAGTGCTCAGCCCAGCGAGTTGTCTGGTCCACAATTGGTGCCCCTTGATGCCACCGCAATGCAGATGACCGTAGAAAATTGTCATGGAACATCACTGACAGTAGGATACAGGATCCACTTCTTGACACTGAGTGGTTTTGCAGATTGCAGTGAAGTTGGGTTGCAGGCATGTAATGGACCTTGATTGAGGGGGTTGAGCACAGGTGCCACATAAGAGCCACAAAGTGCATGTCTGAATGTGCTGTGGGCTGCAAACGAACATTCCCATTTATCTGCTAACGACTTGTGTGTGATTCAGCAAGATGCCCATATTTTCTCTCCCCTCTCTCATTTCAGAGACTATCTGCTAGAGTTGCAGCAAATGTGCTTCACTTAAGCCTCTGGGGTGAACAAATCCTGGCTTCAAAAAACCTGCATCTGGACAAGATGATTGGCTGGCTTCTCTGCCAGTCAGCTGCCACTTTGCTGATGGAGGGACTGGTGGACAAAAGCAGGGTAGAAACAAAGATGAAGATGTGCTTCCTGGCAAACCTGGAGTACGAAACCCTTTGGGAGGCAGCATTTTTATTGCTGTCGTGGAGAAGCAGATCTCTGTGAAGGGTACAATTCTGTGGGGAGCCCTGCAGTACATAAAGGGCACTTCCTAATAGCACTTGGTTATCTACCTAGTATTTCTACCTATCTAGATCCCTAGAATGCTTCAGAAGGAAAATCTGAAGGCTTGGGGCATGTGTTATATAAGAGGGGGAGAATGTATTAGGTTATACATGGTTTCAGTGGAAACCCTGTTTAATTGTTACTGTTATAGCAAGATACGGTGCGATTTCAGAGATCTTTGTCACAGTGGTCGTCTCCAATCTCCGCTGACCTATGGGCACAAGAGAGCGCAAGTAGTATGCTGTGGGCAACATCAGGCCTTACTCTCCCTGTCAGCCTGAGTTTTAGCTTTGTGATTTCCTCTGGCCACAGGCAGCGTTAGAGGATCCTGAGGGCAGTGCGTCTGCAAGCTATGGGTTGTGGTCGCTGGTTTGGAAGCTGTCCGGCCAGCTTCATTCACATCTGAAAATTTGCATTTAGCACTTGAAGAAGGTTTCTTTTCAAAGGGGGTTTATTCACCAAGGGGGCTGTACTTCAGTTACCCTTGACAGAAGAGCCTTGCAGTTGCACTTTATAATCAAATTGATTTTCCGTTTAGGCAGTGAGGAGAGTTGAACTTATGGGACAATATAAAATCTTAATCTCATGCTTATTGCAGTCATATTCCTCTGCAGCCATAGTTATAAAGTGGCAACCAAGGGCTTTGTTATTGAGCTGTTGACTTGAGGCGGTGCATTAGAAGCCGGGCAATTTTCTCATGACCTGTAAAGAAAGTAGTTATATGTGAAATGACAAAGATGCATTCAATACAGAGTTATCAATGTCTGCTTTCTGAAGAGAGCTCGGTTTATACCTTTTTCACCCCTTTAAAGGCTGCACGCCAGCTATAATAGCCAAATACAGTGTCATAAATCAAGCTCGTCTCTGCACGTGCTGAACTGGAACATCAAATCCAGATACTCTACACTTAAAAAGTTTGGATTCCCAATGCCATCCATGCCTTCCCTGATCACAGCAAGTCAGTAACTTGTATATTTGAGCTAGTGATTTGCCTTTAAGAACAGGTAGATCTTGCTCTTTAATTGGAGCTAAAGTGCTTGCCAGAGATCTTTTCCTACTGCAGCATGCAAGGCCACGAGACAGCGCACCTCGTTTGAGAAAACAGTCAAAGATAGAACGGGGGTTAAATAGCAATAGCTCTTTAAGGAGTTCTGTGTGGCTACGTTCTTTATTCTATAGCCGGTTTTCTGTTTAATAATTAGTGCTAGCCTGTGGTTGTGGGGTAAAATGCTCATTTTTAACCGGCAACAGTTATTTGAATGAAAGCACTGTTAGACCTCCTAGCTGTGAGCTGTGGGTGTTCAGAAGTTGAAGTTGAAAGAGTTGTTTTTGCTTCTTTGCACAATAAATTAACACATGGGCTCTGGCACTGAAAGAATATGCTTTAGCTAATTTTGTCTCTGTTCATTGTACCAGGGGCCCAGTGACCTGGGGGTTGAATCTGCCTGGCACTTGGCCTTACAAATTCACTGTTCTGCAGCATAGCAAATATTACTAGCGTGAGATCCTAAAAGGCCATTTGCTCCTTCAAATCCAGCCACCGGAACTTGGCTTATTCCTTTACTCCACCCATGAGGAGGGCAGTTAAATCCAGGCTCTTCAAAAACCAGCTCGGCACCCTTTAAAAGAAGCACTATGGGCATTCCCCAGCTCTTCTTAGAGGGTTCAACCCAAGTTGAAATGTTTTGAATACGTTCTTGCTCCTCTTATTTCCTGGAGATTGTTGGAACTGTGTGGTGAACCCCAGGTAGCTCTTAGCCTATGAAAGGATCGACAAAACAAAGCCAAAATCTGGGAACACCTGGGAAGGTCATAGTAAATGCTGTCCATGGACAAAAACATACTGTGGAACTGGCGTGGAAATGCTGGCTTTAATCATAACTCACCACTTGCAAATATCCCACAGTTTGGTGCAGTCCAGTCTAATTGTGGAAGGTGATGTTTATAGCAGCAAATGCGGGGTGCATGTGGGCTTTATTTCAGATGGAAAGGGACGGGAAAATTCACTGGGCACCTCCATAGGCCAGGGCTGCCTGCCACCAATTCTGCACTGTTAGTAGTAAAACAGGACTCTGCTCCTTTCAGTACCTCCTTCTGTTGGGTGTCTCAAGGCCTGTCTGTTGCTGGTGAGTGTGCATGACACAGATCTTTTTTTTAGGCAGTTCAGCTTGTGAGGCTTTTGCCCTTCCGGCATTGTTTTGCCTCAAATTTATCTAAATTCAAAGTTGGCAGGGACCTGGAGGATCATCTAGTCCAGCCCCCTGCGGTGATGCAGAAGGTGCTATCCTGAAACACCCAAATCTGCGCTCTCCTGTACGGTGCCAGCGTCTCCCAGCAGCACTGACGATCGGTAGGCTGACAGCAAGGAACTGGGAAACAGCATTGATGTCCCTGAGATAAGGGTGAAACAGCAACTCCTTTTCCTGACTATAAGCCCATCGGGGTCTCTCCCTCAAACAGACATGTGCTCTGTGTTTCATAACACAGCATAGATCTGTGAGGGCTGATGCTTCTCATGTGAGGGTCTGCTGACCGTGGTTATGCTGCCGAATTGAAGTCACTGGTGGTGCCCAGCGCTCAGCGATAAACTCAGTCATTTTTCTCTTTGCTTTCATCCTGGCCAGGTTTCCTGTCAGTTGTTAATTCTTGGTGTCTCCACTTGAATGAGGGATTAATAGGGACATGTGATAGAGCTCCCCTTTATGTCCACCTTCATTTTTCACTCTTACCTGCAGGACTGAAGCTTCTGTCTAGACTTATTCCTTGTGAAGAAGCATGATGTGATGTCCCACCGTGGAGCTAATCTGTTTTTACATGTGTATGTACTCCTGTTTTCCCTGCCCCTCTCCCCAGTCAGCAGTGCAGTAGGGAGCAGAAATATGAACAGAGCATTCAGAAAGACCACCGCTCAGACCGCAGATGGACTCCAACCAGTCCAGTATCCTGCTTTTCCCAGGGACTAAAATCGTCCTCTGAAGTATAAGATGAAGAGCAATCTGTGGGGTCTGAAGCTTAATGTGCTGGGAGCTCTCTTGACCCCTGCAGGCAGTCTGCTGGCATCCTGAAGTAGGAGGTTTAAAAGATGTATTTGTTGTATAGTCCTTGCTACCTACACTAGATGGTGGTTTGGGGCTGGGACTCCTTACAAGGAAAGTCATGATGTAGAGGACAAAAGCTCCATTTGCAAAGCAGAGTTCACAGGGGGATTAAATAGACATTCTTCCAACTACGTGTCCAACCACTTGATTTTGATGGAGGGGAAAGGGAAGGTAGCGTGATACTGTACTGGACTAGAAAGGCACGTTCCCAGTAACTATTGCATGGCCACATCCTGATGGGACGGCTTGTTTTGCAGAAGCAGTGCTTGTCTAATAAATCTCTCTCTTCCGACACTCTTAATACTTCCCCTACTTCCACTCACCTTCTCTGGACCAGCGCACCCAATAGCCTTCTCTCATAGTCCGAGTTAAGCCTGTCGGGTATCTAAAACCTTTCTGAGCCTGGTGTATCCAATCTGGTTTGACCTTGTTCAGCCCAGCTGGTAAGATTAGAACTGGCTAGAGGACAAGTCTACTCTGTCGTAGCTTTGGGGTTGTGAGTTTTTCTTGTTCTGCATCATGGCGGAAAAGAACTTCCAAAGGGTCTTGTGGAAATGGAATGGTGTCAAACCGGCCATTATTTGCAGCTGGAAACTGAGCGTTTTCAATTGGGAAAGAGGCGATGGATGTGGGAGATTGGGTCAAATCCTTACTCTGTCTCACAGCAGGGGGTTTTAAGACCCGATTACTCTGGCAGAATCAGGGCCTTCACCCAGGTTCCCATATCTCAGGGAAGCACCCACACTGCTAGGTTGTCGTGTGTACATGTCTCGGAAATGGAGAAATGACAAAAACTGGCAGAGCCGATGCACCTCCACTGAACATCTGGGCGTCAAGAACATTCCCGCCTGCTCTGGCCAAGGTAATTTTAAATATAAAATGACTATAAGTTTCTGCCCTTGAAAACAAGAGGAATGGGAGTTATGAAAGAAAGTTATGAATGAAAGTACGGTTGCAAGATCATCGTAGCAACATATTTCACCCTCCATTCAAGGCTCCACTGACAGCTGCTGGCCACGACTGGTTTTCTGCATGGCAGTTCCTGCTTTGAATGCTTGGATCACTATGACATAGACTGAAAATGTGATAAACTCTAGACTTGCGTCCGCTTCCCATCCAAAGCCTTTTTTGCTGACTAAGGCCTTGGCTACCTTGGTGCCTGGATTCAGGGTAAGTCATTGGTGGCCATCTGCCAGCGTAGCTGCCCTCAATGCAAATCTCTCCTGCAGGAAAGGAGAGCGGTGATCTGCGTTGGTACAGATTACCCGGGTTCAAGCAGGGTTTAAGCCCTACTAGCTCAGATTGTAGCCTCCTTTGTATATTCTTGGGGACTTTGCCAGGGTCATTCTAGCTGGTCGCCGACTGGGGCAGTTGGAGAGTTGAGTCTGGGGAGACAAAATAGCAAAGATTCAAGCTCCATAAAACAGACATGAGAAGTGAAAGAAAAAAAATCCTCCTTACCTAACCCATTGCTTTACACTGTTTATATAGCTGCCGCATTTGTCCTCTGTGGGGAGGCGACGGCAGGGGTGGGCAAGTGCTCCTTAGAAATCTCTTGGTGAAGTTCACAGAATGGCTGCAGATCCTTTCAGCTGTCGGATGCTATAAAAAATGTTGTATTCGGTTAGCTAGATAAGCCAAACCTCCTCAGCAGGCATGAAAAGAGATGGATGTGGGTGTGGGGCAAAGGATCGTGAATTAGCACCCTGATGAGAGGCTGCCTTTTCTAATTGCTGAGCATCAGGGAGATTCCCCACGTTGAAGGGGAACGTGCTGGAATCCAGGGTCCCTTTCACACAAACCACGTTTCAGAAGAAGGGTAGGGGGAATTGGCACTTTCTCACCCACCAACCTGAAAACTACCTCCTGCCTTAAAATGAGCAGAAGGTGCCTGGCTCAGTGAGCGGCTGCCACTTTTTTTGCACCCTTCCCAAAGGACCGTGCTTATACATTACAGCAATTGCAATGGCATTCAAGTCTCCTTATCTGATACCAGGATTCACTCCCTATCCGCCTTGAAATCCAGCTCAAAGTTCTCATTCAGAGGTGTTCTCTTAAAGGCTTCCCGCTGGTGTGGTTTTCTTAGTGGTTTTCCTTGTTTCTGCTTACTCATCTGCGATAATATTGCTGAGGTCGGTGATGTATATGTGTGTATGCACATATATACATACATGTGTGTGCATATGCATGCATGCATGCATGCATATATATATATTAAATTAGTTGATGATGGTTCCACAGCATCTGGGGTGTGTTTGGGGGCAGGGAGGGGGAGACACGTGGGCACTGGGAAATGCTTTATAGTGAAACCATTGTTTTTGCTCTTTGTGCAGTAAATTCTGCCTTATTTCCAGACATGGGGTGAAGCCACCACTCTCTCACCTCTTCCTAGGGCAGCTTAACTGGTCTCCTCAATTGAGGCTCTCAGGAAAAAGCTGGTCAGAGGGACGCTACTGCTCTGTCTCACCCTCCATTTCCCACCCCCCCAAAGCCAGGCCACACATTGAGAGAGCTTTATTTCCTCCGTGAGATGTGCTGTGGGGCTGCTCTTTAGCTTTCTCTGTAGAAATGTGGCTGGTAAGTCTTCCGAGAAGCCATCACAGCCGGGTCAGGGCTGGCTGGAACGGAGGCCCCCAGGCCACGTCCGTGAGCACATCCCAGCAGGGCCTGGGAGGAAACCCGGGGCAACGTTTGCCCTTATTCCTATGGGAGAGTGGCCTGCTGAGAAAACAGGCTGCCTGCTTTAGACTGGAGAGTTGCAGGCTGCAACCTGTCTCTGACCTGAATTAAAAGCACTGCCGGCTGCCGTTAGCTGGACCAGTTGTCCCAGCACTCAGCCGAGGAGATTTCCTGCAAACTCAAAAAAAATCCAATGCAGCGAGAGACTCCATTTCCCAGAATACAAAGTCTGTTGGAGGAAGGGCTGGAGGGGGAGGACTAAAAAAAAAAAAAAAAAGAGGAAATGGGGGGGTTTGAAAAGCAGAGAAATGAAGGAGGAAAGAAGAGAATAAAGAAAAGTGTATGGCTGAGCTGCAAGCTGCTTATGTCTGCCCTTCACGCTGGGGGCATGGGGAGGAGTGCACTTCTCCGGGCTGCACTTTGAACCCACGAGGGGGAGGGAGGGGGATGAAATGACAGGGCTGTGCCTACTGCCAGGACCAGGAATCTGCCTCCCACGTTGAGAGAGGGCAGCTGTGGTCGTGTCTCTGTCTCTGCTCTGCCTGGGAGCGAGGAGTGCAGCATGGAGCACCTCTTCTCCCTGAGTCGCAGCAAGCTGCTCCCCAGGGTGCTCTGCAAAGAGGGGCTCGGCACCCGGACCTTCGTGGGCACTTGTCTGGCCAAGCCCCAGCCGCCTGCACTCACCAGCGGTGCAGCTCGCCCCTGCGCGGGGGTCAGGGCTCACCTGGCAGCTCCTGGCTCCATGCTCGGCTTCCCCCGGGGGGTCTTTCGTCTGCTGTCGGGGCCCTCTGTGCCTCGCCGCTCGCTCTCCGACTCCAGGTTCAACATCCCTCCCAGTGCAGAGTCGGTGGCCAGGCCTGTGGGGGTCTGCTCCATGCTGAAGCTGCCCGTGCAGACGTCTGCGGAGGGGCTGGACGCAGCTTTCATTGGGGTCCCTCTTGACACGGGAACCTCCAACCGTCCCGGTGCGAGGTAAGTGGCAGCAATTACACTAAGGGGGCAGGTACCACCTATTTGCTGCAGGCTGCCGGTCAAGTGCCACAGCCCACAGAAACTGCCCGTTTCCACCTGAGGTTTGGAAACATCCAAGGATCGTCGATGTAGGATGGACAAGCCTGGGGAGTGAATATTTATGCAGGGAACAGGGATGGCGCGGGCAGATTTCCCCGTGCGGCTGGACCCTGGTCTCAGCCCCGAGCTGCAGGGACCAGGCAAAGCGTAGCTCCTGTTCGGTGCCACCCAAAGGTGCCTGGTGTGAGTGCGAGTTTGTTGCCTTTCCCGGAGGAACAGAAGTGACAGCTCGCTCGGTTTGCGCAAACAGTCGGATTGGATAGTCACAAATGTGTTCGCTCCCATCTGCGTTGAACCTGAATCCATGAGTCCGGCAGTGCCTGTCTCTCTCTCTCATGGACTCCAGTACCACTGTATAGGACTCTTTTCTTCCTATCCCCTTGGTTCAGGAATCATTAGGCAAAGGACATGTATTTAAATTGAGGAGATAGATATCTGGAGCTGAGAGGGGGGCTTGACTGATGATGGTTTTGTCATGGGGAAGGACGATGCTTTGCTCATCCGCCTTATATCCTACTAGTGAAGGCACCAGGTACTATCACCCTGCGTGGCTACACTGCTACCGTGATGGCAAGGGTGACATCTTCACTAGGGCTGTGCGAAATTTCACTGACAGTTTCGTTTCGACTTGTTTCGAGCTTGAAACCGTGAAATTGAAACGAAATGGAGAGCTTCAAAACAGCCTCGAAACGAAACAAGGCAAGTTGAAACAATTTTCAGAACATTTTGAGTTTTGAAGCTCGAGCTGGGCTTGCCTGCAGGGAAACAGAAACTAAAGTAAGGAGAGGGAGGGGGAAGGACTGCTCTCATTATTGACTGTGTAATTGGCCAGCGACTGAAATCCTTCCCTGAGGTCCCTTCCAATCCCAGTGCTCGGGGGAAGGGATGGAAAAGCTGTATCAAAGGCAGCATTGTTTGAACTGCCCTGCTTTCTGCCTCCATGTCAGTGGAGTGCGGGTGCACCTTAACACACGCACAGTGTCACCCACCCATGTCACGAGTTTTGCTTGTCAGCAGGTAGGGGTGCAAGGCCCCAGAACCCCCCTGCACCAATCTCCTCAACAGCTGGCAGGCATCGTGGCCACAGCAGGGGCCACCATCCCTGCAGCCGTCACCCTGCTGCGCCTTAACACACACACACTGTCACCCATGGCACAAGTTTTGCTCGTCTGCCACTTGAGGTGCAGTTTCCCCTCAAACCCCTGCACCAATCTCCTTGAAACATGGTAGGCTTCATGCCTTCAGAAGGGGCTACCATTCCTGCAAGTTTCATCTGAATCAGGCGAGAAATGACAAAGTTATAGGCTGTTTCGAGCTTTCCCCGTATAGCCTGTGGGCGAAACGTTGAAACAGCGTCGAAACTGTTTCGACGAAACAAAACGGAACAGTTTCGAATCAAAACGAAACGCTGTTTCCGTCGAAACAGAATGATACCATTTCGCACAGCCCTAAGCTTCGCTGCCTCCCGGACTGTAACGCGGTGTAAACGCCCCCCCCAATCAGCTGTGATCCTCAGAGCCTGCCAGCCTGCAGGGTGATGGTTGTGATCAGAGGAAACAAAGCCTTCTCTGTAAGGTAGCCCAAACCTAAGACACTCACTTCCAGTAAATGCTTGCAGCTTGCCCGCAACAACAACCAAGGAGGCAGAAAGGGAAAGAACTACTCCAAATAATTCCCACTGCCTCAAGGGAAGTGGTTGTGCGGTAGTTGTGATAGACCGCACCACGCACTGCCGTGATGAGCAAGGCCTGAATGCTTCAACAGATGGACTGTGCGGCCATCGCAGATCTAGGCGCAATTGAGATTTGTTTTAAAGAGAGTTGAATATAATAAAGTGAACGCTCAACTTTTTCTAAAAAAATTAGGTCTTTTTCAGGCAGCTCAAATTGGGCACTAGGAGTCGAGAGTCTTCCAAATCTTTGCCGGTCTCTCTAGATTCGCGCTTAGGTCTCTGGCTAGACCTAGAGGCATTTATGCCCCTGACAGAAAATCGCAACCACAATGCCAAAGCCACACATGAACCTCTTGGGCCAATGGTCGTTCCAACGAGATATATCCCACCCTTCGCCGCCCACATATCTAGGAGGAGTTTGCATCCTTTGGGCATAGCATCCCCTGATCCCATGCAACTTTCCTTACTAGATCGTAGAGCATGGTGTTCTTTCTCTTCCAGGTTTGGCCCGCGCCACATCCGAGCCGAGTCGGTGATGGTGAGGAGGTACAACCCTAGCACCCGGGCGGCGCCCTTCCACTCCCTCATGGTCGCTGACCTTGGCGATGTGAATGTGAACCTCTACAACCTGCAGGACAGCTGCCGGCAAATCCGAGAAGCCTTTCGGAAGATTGTGGCAACGGGCTGCATTCCCCTCGTGCTGGGTAAGGACCCAGGGGAAGGGCCCTGTCTCCATGTGCTGGAACATGGGTTATTTAGCCCTGGGGCACTGAGGCCATCGCCTTCCTCCCCTACAACCATCACTGACTACAGGGCGTTGAGAGCAAGGTAGAACTGATCCCTTCCCTATGGAGAAAACTCATTCTCCATCAGCTTTTCGCTGCTTCCAGCATTTCCTCCTAGTTGTTTTTTCCTTAATCAACTTGGTATTTTGCATATGGATGAGAAAACGACCCTGAAGTACTACTGAACAAAAATATCCACTGCTTAGTCCAGTTCCTTGTCAGCATATACTCTCAACGGCAGTAGCTGATGTTGCCTGGTATTGGGACTTCATTGCTCACCAGACAGCCAGGGGTTCAGCAACCTCCCAGTATTCATTTGTAATGAATGGGCAAAGCTCTCCAAACAGCATGTTGGCACTATATTGCTTTCATTATATTGGCTGGCTGGTGTGTGTGTGTGTGTGTGTGTGCGCGCGCGCATGCGTGTATAGTTATCTGATTTCAGATCCAAATCTATAGCTTGCAGACCCGTATTCTGTCGCACTCTTGGAGGTAAGGGAGAATCCTAATTCAAAGCTTCTTGGCCTGGGACAGTGATAGTGGGAGAAGCTATGGTATGAATTTAAACCAATAAAGTTATACTGGTCTAATCCTCCATGTAGACGCTCTTATTCTAAAGCTCCTGGTGATTGAACTGATGTCACTTGGGAAGAGGTTTAAGCTGAACTGAAAAAAAAAGTTGCTCTTCTTCTGAAGCAGTGTCCACACGGAGACTAGTCACCAAAGCAGTTTAATTAGCCCAGTACGACTGGTGAAATTCCAGTAGACAAGTCATCGGATGTTTCTGCTATTTAGATGAGGGTATTGGTTTGCCTGGACACAGTCTTGTTGTGGTTTAAATAATTTCTGGAATAAAAGAGTTTGCCTCTCTCTAGTGACTTCCAGCTGAGAATCCCAAAGTGCAAATTAGAATCATTTTAATTGCACAGACGTGGGAGCTGAGGCACAGGGCAGGGAAAGGAGTGACTTTCAGAGACCGACAGCCTGCCGCCCCTGTCAACTTTAGCTGTAAATTGGCTACCTCCGAAAAACCAGGCTTTCGCCAATCGGCAAAGTCAGGCCCCAACTCATAGCAGAGCTGTGAAGACAACCCAGGAGTCCTGGCTCTATTCTTGTGCTCTTGAAGTCCCGAGCTCTTGGTAACATCTGGCTGTAAAGGTGAATGGCTAATAAAACTGAAAGATGAGAGTGCTCCAGACTAGATGGAGCAAAGTAACTAAAAATGATCATTCATATATATATCTATATATATATATATATATATATATATATATGACAGTATATGTATGGAGTGGGGGGTGTAGATATAGTTATTCTTCCAAAAGTATAAGACCAGAAAAGTCCAGCTCCTGCTCAGGGTGCCTGTACACGATATTTATTTTTCTTAATTCGCTTGTCTTACATGTTTTAAAAATAAATTCCCGATGAAAGCTGGATTCTTCCAGCTGGCTTGTTCTAGCTGTAACTTGCTTCAAAGAGCCAGGTATCATCTATCTACTGGTCAACAATGTTCTTTTAATGACGGCAAAATATTTGCAGTTTTCTCCTGCAATGTGTCCTCATCTGCTAGTATAAGTCTATCAGAAATAACCAAGCACAGTAAAACGTGTGTGATAAACCTGAAATCTGCACAAAGCCCAGTGCTGAGTTAGGGAATGTGATTTATTATTTATTAGCATCTGAGGTTCCTAGGATAAATGATGCCTTTTAATGCTGTGTTAAAACTGAATAGCCAGGGTTAGAGAGGGACCTGTTTTACAGGTTGAACGCAGACTAAAGCTAAATATCTGCATTTGATTTTCAAGGTATTTTGTCAGCCTGCTTAGCGGGATCAGAAATAAAAGCAGTTGATGCCCCCAAAGAAAAATGCTTTGGATTTTAAATGGAGTTGAACCTTGTGCAGTGCATTATCTTCGGGGCAGGCAGTGAATCAGATTGTCTCTCTGCCTGTGTCTGTCTGCTGTTTAACTCAAGCACCCGTGATTTTGCCAACGGTAACAGCGTTAGCTGTTGTGATTATATAAAGCGATCGCAATATGGAAGGCAAACTGCAAATTTAAGTTGCGGCCTCCTCAAATAGCCCGGATCCATATTTAGACACGTTATGCCTCTATTTATAACGTCTAGCAAGGATCCCTCCCTTTGCACTGCTGTGGCGCCACTCCTCTGGCAGGTGAAATCTGATCTCTTCCAGATCTTATTTCATCCCTTTTACAAAAGCAAGAGGACCTCTGGGGGTAGTTAATATACAGCAATGCTGCAGTAAGTACAGATGAGGAGTGAATAACAGCGGGTGGCTGCACTTAGCAATAGTAATTGCTGAAAGTTCAGCTCTGCGCACTACAAGGGCACATGGAAGCTGCCCTTGAGTAGCAGCTGAAGCCAGATGGATACAGCTGTCTGGATTTTGGAGTGTTTTCCCAGAATCTGTCACCCACGTAAAGCTTCAGGGAACTTAATTAGGTGGAATAATATTATTGTGTGTATTAGCAGAGCTCTTTGGAGCTGTGATTTCAGACCGAGATCTGGTTTGTGCTCAGCACTGTACAAGCACAGAATGAACTGATGCAGTGACTTCCAGCTAGCGATCCCTCTCTCCGTCATGTGGTGCGATACCCATAGACGAGGTGTCATGTAAACAGCAGTCGCTATCCTTTTAAAATGCGTTCAATCAGTGCCGGCCTGCTCTTACAACGTGACACGTTCTGTTTCCCTCTCGTGTTGCAGGCGGAGATCACACGATAACGTACCCTATCCTGCAGGCTGTCTCAGAAAAGTAAGTGCAAAGCCTGAACGTGTGCACTAAAGAGACGTCATGAGTGTGGAGAGATGATACGCCGTAAGATTATCATGCTCTTCAGCTGATTCATGGTAACTGGGCCATCTGTCTGATATAGGAGCCAGTTACCCCAGTTCAGCTGGCATGTGCTTGCATGTCCCTCCCTTCCTCACCCTTTTTTAAGTGCTTTAGTGTGCGCCTGTAGTTGAGGCCTTCTGGGGATAGCTCCCTCACCTTTGACTGTGGAGCCTTACGCTGTGCTGGGCAAGCCTAGACTTACCATGGATGTCTTGTGTTTTTGGGATGGCGAGGTTCATGCAGTACTCGGATGCAGCCAGACCGATGCTTGGGCAGGAACAAGTGGCAGAAGGCTGTAAATCAGTGACTGGAGGCTGGAAGCCTCTCACCCCTCCTCTGTTTCGGCAGGGCAGACCTTAGCCAACACCCTGCTCCCCACTCCCTCAGGTTATCACTGTCTTGAGAGTTAGTTGGTGGGGTAATCCGTGCTTGTAACACAGTTACGGGCTGTGCCAAGGGGCAGAGCTGTGGTTGCAAAGGCTCCGTGGCAGTGCCATGCTGAACGGTTGAGTAAAATCACATTGGAGCGCACGAGCGGGCCCGGTGCTAACATGACTGTGTTTGCGGCTGCCCTGTCCCAATTAGGCATGGGCCGGTGGGGCTGGTGCACGTGGATGCTCACACTGACACGGGAGATAAGGCGCTGGGGGAGAAGATCTACCACGGGACGCCGTTCCGACGCTGCGTGGACGAGGGGCTCCTGGACTGCAAGCGTGTGGTTCAGATTGGAATCCGAGGCTCCTCGTATAGCCCCGATCCCTACAAATACAGCCGGGACCAGGTAACTTATTCTGCGGCCACAACCTTCTCCGGGACTGCGCCTGCTCCTGCGGGCAGTGTGGTGCCCGCATTGAGAGCTCAGTGCTGGGAGTAAATCTCTCCCCTACTTGGATGGGTTATTGTGAGGCTTGCTTAGCGAATGAAGGGAGAAGATGCCATTACTCATTCACTGATGCAATTGCATGGGGCCCTTATCCCAGTCTGTATCACTTTATCATGCATCCTAGAGTAAGAAAACCCTATCTGCTATCATTTTATCAGCAGTCCCCACGGCCTCTCTGAGTAGTGGCTAGAAAGGAAAACACCCTCCTCTACAGCTCTCCTGCCTGTTCTGTTTCTAGCATGCTGGGGTACCTTCCCTTGTAGGAAAATACTGCTGGCCAAGTCTGTAGGCTCTGACTGCCCTACATATTGGAGGCAATGGAGAAAGAGGATCAGGGAGGCCTGGGAACAGCAGGTAGTACAGCTCGGAGGATGCCTGCTTTGGATTCAGGTTGGGGATAACTGTTTGCATAAATGTGACCCGGGACCATTGTACCTCTGACCTGTTTCATTTGCACATCCCTCTCCTGGCAGGAAGTCTCTGAGCAGTAGGAGTCTGATGCTTGTTTTTTATTTCCTCTAATAGGGCTTCCGGGTAGTCCTGGCTGAGGACTGCTGGATGAAGTCTCTGGTACCACTGATGGGAGAAGTGAGGAAGCAGATGGGAGACAAGCCCATTTACATCAGCTTTGATATCGATGGCTTAGACCCCGCCTTTGCCCCTGGGACCGGGACACCTGAAATTGCCGGGCTCACACCTGCTCAGGTAAGGAGGTGCCCGGGCTTTGCTCTCAAACGTTCAGAGAGTAAAGGAAAGATCATGGGCACAGAAAAGGCAGGCGTTCAACTTACACACTTCAGGTCCCAGAACGGGAAGGGTCAGGGATCAAAATGAGTTAAATGTGCTTAGAGAGGAAGGCTGTAGTCTCGGGGGCTGGTACCATTTAAGATTCCTCTTGTCGTGTGGAGCTTGACTGACAAAAGTGGAATTTACCCATCGATACAGGAGAGACTGAGCTGATGTGTAGCCCGATGGGACCTGTGTTTCTACATCTAGCTCCCTACTTTCAGGTCACTCCCATATAGCAAATACTAATCAGAAAGCATAGGTCAGAGTGGCAGAAATGCACGGACTTAATCCTAACAGATTTTTCCTCAACTGTTTAAAAAACAAAACACACTCCTCTCATTTAAAGGTGCAGAATGATTCCAAAGTTAAGCACGTAAGAAGTGCCACACTGGGTCAGACGATGGTCCATCTAGCCCAGTATCCTGCTACCCAACCCAGGTAACCAGCCCTTTTATTACTTTTACAGGCTTTGGAGATCATCCGCGGCTGCAAAGGACTGAATATAGTGGGATGTGACCTCGTTGAAGTTGCTCCAATCTATGATGCTTCTGGTGAGTCAAAGGAAACCTCATTTAGGACAACAGGACAGGCTGACAGAATTGCTACACGTGGTGCTTGTCGTTAGCCGACTGGGCTAACGTTGAGTTATGTTGAGCGGATGCTACTTAGAGCCAAAATGAAATGGCAGGTTCAGAACAGGTTGAGTGTCTTCAAATCGCAGTCAAGGCAGGACAGTTATGATGGTCTCTGTGGCTTCAGGAAGTATGAGCCTTGGATGTATAATTGACTGCTGGGTTTGCTACAACAATGGATATACATTAGTGTTTTATCTAACCTTGTACAGTGGTAAAGGCTACAGCTTTCTGCAGATGCCGCCAGCAGCGCACTAGTGCTGGCTGGGGTTTGTGACTGTTTTGGCAGTGTAGATGTGGCCTTAGTCTACTGCATGATGTTTGTATGACTGTTCAGCCACTCACTGTTAATTATTCTCTCCTCTGGGAGTGGGAGTAGAGGTCCTGCTAAAAGAAAACAAGGGCGTTGGGTGGAACTAAATCGTACAGTTTTAAATACTTTTGACGCTGTGATTTTTCATAAGTAAAATCCTGTTGTACATTACGGCTTTTAGGACTGCAGCTCAGGTCCTGCAGATGATTCTGCGCAAGAATCAAGAACCACCTTAATCTAAATGGGGTTTTTTTGCATATTTGGGAGCATCTACACTAGACTGGCAACAGCATAATATAGAGATACTCATGCTAGAACTGAACTAGCTTTATTAGAAGTAGCAACCCAATCACAGAAGCACCAAGCTCAGCGTGGGTTCGTTTCACCTGTTCCTCAGTAGGACAAATGAATAGACATAGAGGTACTAGAACATAGACGTAGCCCCGAAGCCAGTTTCAGAACAGTGCCGAGATGCAACTGTAGATGCTGAACTGGAAATGACTCCTTGCTGCAGCGGTAGTAAGATGAGCCCTCTAACTATTTCTGGCCTTTTCTTTGTAGGGAACACGGCCCTCACGGGTGCGAACCTGCTGTTTGAAATGCTGTGTGCTCTCCCCCAAGTGAAAACTGCATAAGCCCTCCTCTGGCAGGCTCCCGCTCATGCTAATGACATTACTGACACTCAGGACCTACCACTGTAACATATTAGCACGGCAGCGACCAAGTCACCTTCACTTTACCACAGCCTTCCCCAGCAAAGACTCTGTTTTTATTATGTTAAGGAAGCCTGCAGGGAACAACCTTGATCTGTTTAGCCGCTCCTTTTTTGCCCTTCTTCCCCCTGTGCAGTTAATGCAGAGCCTTTCAGTAGAGAATAAATGTCATTCCTCACTGAATAAAGCAACTCCAAGCTCCTTATTTGTGTTATGCAGCAGATGGGATTGGCCAGTCCATTTGGAGGACCTTGGTGGGACAGATCTGTGGATGCTTCATTGTAATAAAATAGCTAGCAGCACTCTGAGCTCTTCTTTCTATATACACAGCAGCTTTTCTCCTCTAAAAGGAACTGTCTTTGTATTCAAATTAAGTCTAGGCAGGGAGAAATATATGCAGATATAATGTAAATGGGTGAAAATCTCCAATGCCTAGTTCTGCCTTAGGATCAAATGTTTGTCCCCTCTCATGAGCATGGAAAAACCAAGACACCAGAATTTCCTTTGACCCTCTATGCGGTGGGTCCAAATCATAGACGTTGTAGCTCCAACTTCTACATTAGAAGATGACTCGGTGCCTAATGCACCACGACTCAATGGTGGCATCCATTGAGGCAGGATTTGCCCTGGGGTTAGATACCATCCTCAGGGAGGGGATTAGGAAGAGCCACTAAACTTCAGAGCAGCTTTTGGAAAGTGCTGTGCCTAATGAAGCAGCCTGGCTGCCTGATGAAGGTAACCAGCCTGCTGCATTTGCTCCCCGAGTAGCTTAAAGACAGAAGAAGTTGGG
>NW_005843160.1:176012-187541 GCF_000455745.1 Alligator sinensis | reverse complement strand
AGGCCACCTCACCACACATTAAAATAGTTTATTTCAGTTGCGAATCTGTAATAGTCTTAAAACAAAATGACATTATCAGTGCCTCTTCACAAATACAAAAACAAACAGAAATTAAAAAAAAAAAAGACAAATTTGCCAAATAACTTATTTCCCACCCCGCCTCTAGGAGTATCAAAAGTGCAAAATATTTACTTTCCTTTCAGTCCGCTCTCCCAGACTGTCTACTAGTAATGATTCCTGGCAAACTTTCTCTGAATGTGGGATATCTGGGTCAGCCATCACTAGGAGGCTGCTGCGTACCACACTCAGTCAAGGGGAAAGATTGGGTATGGTATTTAGACTCTAGGCCCTTTGCTATACGGATATTTTGTTTCAGCTTCTACAAGTGTTGCTTAAAATGGAAAGGAAAACAAACAAATTTTGGTTTCTGAGAGCAGTGCATTAGCCCCGTGTTTCCTTAGTCTTTGGACTGAAAAGCACCATGCACATAGACAGAGAATGGCAAGTGCATTTTATTTACTGTGATGCAACTGAAGGGCAAGCAGTGAGGTCAGCGGGTAAGAAAACTGGCCTGGTGATTTCTGGAAGAGGTGGGGGGGAGGTAAAGCAGAAAGATTTAGTTTCTAAGCGGCAGACAAAGGTTCAGGAGCAGACATCACCTAACTGATATCAAGGCAGTGCTAAATAGAGGAATCCAGAATAGGTTTGGGTTGACTTCAGCCCAAAAAGCAACCTCTCCATAAAAGCACAATGTACTAAAAATCACGGGGCTGTACTTTTACAGAGGAGTCTAGTCTGATGTAGTATAACTCTGTCCTCCATCAGTTTTACTGTTATAACTGCAATCTGCAGCACCGTTCAGCTGGTTACTGAACGTGCATCCCCTTACAGACCTTGCATCAATAGGTCTACACCCAGAGCAGAATTCAACCCTGTAAAAGAGGGCTGGATAAAGACTTATGAACCCTATGAGCCCTTAAAATATGCTTTAAATGATGCCTACTGTTTATTGTGGGCCATTGCTTGCAGATATCTTAAGTAGGCTCTTAGTTTACAGCTCTAAAATCTGCTGCTACCTTCTGATTAGCAGAAGGGACAATAGCCAATAGCTTCATATTCCCTAACCCACTAGGGAAGGTGGTTAGTTAACTGCTTTTATGAGCGTTACAAATTTTCCTTTTCAGTCTAGATCCCTCTGCAGTGTTTGTAACTCAAGAGGAACAGCAGTCTCATAGCTTCCAAGACCCTATAGAGAGACTTGCACAGGATCACCAAGCTACTTTCCTTGCCTAGGCACTAACTTCAAAACAACTCATTGAGTGAAAAGTGGAGCCAATATTTAGGCCTCTCTTTTAAAAATTGATCATGTGGGTTTCTCAGCACTTCCACTCTGTAGATCTACCCCATGAGAGAGAAAGAGAGGATCTGTCTTTCCTTCCCAGAGTGCTTAGTTCACAAAGTGTTGTGTAGTGTGGGTACGATACCTCTGATCTTGGCTGTTAAAGGAAAAAGGAAGAATGGTCTCTAACATGTTAATCTGACAGCACCCTGTGTTATTTAAAAGCACATTAGGCTTATTATTAGAGTGGCCGTTTGTTGGCTAAATCCGTTCCTTAAATCGGAAAGAAGGAAGCAAGTCAATGAGTCCAAGAGCCATTATAAAGCTTTGTGCAATGGGTAGCCACTAAAGTCATTCCTAGATGCTGTTTGGATCAGAAGGGGCCTCGCTTAGTGGAGTATTTATCCACCAGAATGGGCTACTCTGTTAAGGCTGCTGGAAAAATAGAGTGAGCCTTTTAAGTTACACCACCTGCTTATAGGAACACTTCAGAGGAAGGGCCAAAGCACTACTCACACTGAGGAGAGATGGACCCTTTGAGTAAATTTTCTATGAATTTGGAGTTGAGGATACCTCACTCCAAATCTGGCAGTTGTACAGCAGACTGGCCTGCTCACATGGCAGCCTCGGCTTTCTATAGGGATCACTTTGGAACCGTTTATTAAATTCATAGCAAGCATCAAATAAAGTGACAGCGTCTAACTGGCTTAAGAGAGGAAAGCAGTACTCATAACACAGGACTACAGTCCCCTGCTTTTAAAAAGAAACCTTTCCAATGGCTGTTTGCATTTAGGTAGCAGCAAAAAGACCGTTTTTGTATGACTTAATATTCCCACCCTAAGAAAAAGCCAGCCCCGTGGGCAGCCCAAGTGACTGGCGGAGACTGCATTTGGTATGATGAAATACGAAAACAACTCCACAGCCTAAAACCTTTTCAGCTCCTCACTAAACCAGGTGTTTGAAAAGGGGGGAAAAAAAGGCAACCTGCATGTTAACAAAGAAACAGCTGATGAAGACAAAGCAAGCGAGACGCTGAAACCAAGCATCTTGTAAACCTTAGTCTGCAACAAAACTAGTTTCACGCGTAAGAAACAATTTGATGATACAGCTCTTCCTTGGGCAACATTTCAAAAATACAATCGCTCCAGAATTGAAGCTCCTCGATTCAAAGACGTGTAGGTATTGTACTAAGGATGTACTGTTGGTGTCTGAAAGGTGTCTGAGCTGACTCACTAGCAGGTATTTAAAATTTCTTTTACACATCTACTGGCTCATAGCAGCTTATGTCTACAATCTGAGGACATGGTCAAAGGTATGGCTCTAAGATACATAGTCTAAAGATTGACAGAAGCAGAAAGGCATCTGAAAAACAATGTACATTTAAATGGCTCAACATCTTTACAATATGTACGGCTGTGTTACTCCTTCCCTCCCTGGTTATGGTTTACCCGGTGAAGCTGCATGTGCAACTATTATACACGGAGCATGAAACATGCAGATTGCCTACTAGCCCTCCACCATGGGTAAATACCAGCTATCAGTTTGCTACAAGGGAGATACCCCCAAACACGCTCCTAAACCACTTACCACGGGGAAAGGCAATAAATAAGAATGCTTGATTCGGAGGCCTCTCAGAGTTGTGGAGCCTGGGAGATTCTGTAGGGTCTTCCCAGTGTTACACCATGCACCGAGGGTGATGCTTTGGGAAAGGGAAGGGCGAGTCACCTGACCTGCGAAATGAGTTATGTTCAGTACAAACTGAGTCACCATGGCAGGCTTTCTACGACAGAGAAAAAGAGCTGGAGTAGAGGTGACTCAGCAAACAGATGTGGCATGATAACGAAGGAAAATGACTTTTTCTGTCCTGGATAGTACAGGATCCAAATGCAAGAACATTTTGGTACAGAGGACTTCAGTGCAGTTCAACCTTCACTCCTAGGTCAAAGATGAGGGCAGATACTTCTAATCACTGGGCCTAGGAGAATTCATCTAAAACCTACAGTCCATTTGTCGTGACTGTTTATTCTTGGAAAGAATTGTCCATTGTCATCTTCTTAAAAAGTTAGTAGTGTTCAACCCTCTTTAAAATCCCTTCAGTCTAGTGCAGGCCACGACGGGATATAGAACCTTTGTAAGGAGCCTTCTAAGAGACGTTCCATCCACAAGGACAACTTGTATAGTTTGCTTTTAACTGACTTGGCTCCTGGACTGCAAGATTTCCCTCGGGCTTCTCCTGTGTGTAGCGAGGAGTCGTAATCCTCGCAGGACCCTAGGTTTCCTCCGTCGTCCCCTGATCTGTGAGGCTTGAAGAGGCAGAAGTATTTCTTGTGGCCGTTTAAAGCCAGGACGTAACCAGTGTAGTCACGCTCCAAGAAATGCTTATCGTACTGGTTTGGAATGGGGGCGGCATCTTGTGCAAACTCCAGCAGATACTCAAGCCACTCTCTGTGTTTATCGAGGCTCAGGAAGGAGAAGTGGAGAGAGTTGCTCCTGCAGGAGAAGTAAAAAAGGGAGCTGAATTCAAGTACGTCCCAAGTCAGACCAGACAACACAGAAGACTACAACACCGGAAACAGAGCATTAAAGTAACCTTCCCCTTCCTTCCCCCATCCAAATTAATTTTAGTACTAATCACTGGCACCTACCTGTCTGATAACCTTGGAAACCAAAGGCCTCTATGAAGAGCATAATATAGCCTTGGAGAAGAATCCTGCACCTACCCTGTGAATGTGTAGACTTCTAGGGCAAACTTCTGAAGCAGGCTGGTTTTGGTGGGGTTAGACAGGATCAGGACCACGTTCATATGACCTGGCCTCAGGCGCACCAAGTTACTGTTATAATTGACATCCGTTAGCTCGGTCACTTCGACAAAGCCCTTTTTGGGAATCCGGCTGCAAAGAGACAAGGACTCCTGAGTTAAAAGGGAACAAAGAAGTTGTAGACTCTGTATATAAGGAAAGCCTGGCCTAGGATGTGCCCACACCACTATTTTGGCCACAGAAGCCACCCTCCCTACCCCATCTATATTATCTTGATGCAGCAACATGAGGGAAGCACAGAAGGAGAGACAAGTGAATGAGCAGAATGATTCTTAAAAGAACAGGAAGAGGAAATTCAATCAGAGCCCTCCTAGAAATCGCCTCTGCTACTTGTCCGTCTTGCTGTACTTGGCTCTAAGTATGAGCACGGTACACCAAGGGACGTACAAGGGCTGCATTGCTGTGCTGTGCTGTGCTCTGCAGCGCTCAGCTGAGCAGGGAATACACTGCAAGGTGAACAGGCTGGGGGAAGCTTGAGCTTGATCTCTGACACTGAGCAGCTTCCCAGGTTGGCCTGGACTGCTCCTGAGGGGAGAGCTAAAGGAGTTGTAAAAATGTTCAGAGTTTGGGTTAAAAGGCAGGCCTGGAGCAGTAAAGGCAAATCCACCAAGCAGGGTAACGCAAAAACCGTATCATGACATACTGGAGTCTAGCACCGTATGGCACCCCTGAAACATGACCCGCTGTAGGCCCTATAGCTCAAGTTGGCTAACCTGTTTAACTTCAACAACGAGAGGCTTCTCAGCAAATTCTTGTCTTTTGTCCTTTGTTATTCCACAAAGTCTTTTGTCCTGGGGTAAATGGGTAGGGCTGGAGGTGACAGTATGGATGGGAAGGAAAATTTTATGCAAGGTACTGAGAGGGGCTGGACAGAAAGAGGTTGGTCTTATAGTCAGTACTAGGGCTGCTGTTAGTTAAAGCTCTGCGATGTTCCCTTGTCTGACAGATTTCAGTTTTGAGCTTTCCTCAAAGCAGCATTTGCTCACAGATGCTTAATTCATCATTTCCCACCAACATGCTGTCAGTTGTGTCTATTTTATGAGCAGAGTCTTTATATATCATTTATTATCAGCCCTGCTCTTCTGCTGTCAGGGGACAGCACTTTCTCCCACCAGCTCTGCTACTTCTCTACTATCCAACAGCCACACCTCTCCCTCGCTCTCAGCCACAGCATTGGTGAGGCTACCCTAGCAAACCGGTTTAGTGGGACAGCCAAGGTCTACAGAAGACCCAGCTTGGGCAGAAAGAAATTAGCAGGAGAAACCTGTTCTCTTTGCTGAAGCTAGTGTCATTTTTTTCACTCTTGGCAGTGGCTTCCTCTTTCTCATGGGGAGGCGAGTCTCTCGCATCACTTGAGTCACTGCAAAGGAACATTTTTAAAAGGTGAGTTTGAACAGAGATGCTGCAATCTGAAGCCTAAGTCTCCAAAGGATGGTCTGAGAGGGACGTACCTGAAAGCCTGAACAATAACAGTGCCAAAAAGAATGAAGAGGGCTGAGAAGATCAGGGACAGGAGGGGCATCATTTCTCGCCTGCAAAAAGGTTAACAAACAACAGTCAGTTTGGCAAGAGCTTCTGGAGTCTCTCCCTCAGATTTTTCTTTCTCCTGTCCCCAGTAATAGCAGGCAATTTTTCTACACACTTGTCTCCTGGTGGAGGAGCTTTCTAAGAGATCAGCTTATTCATCTCTTCTCCAAATGATAGGCATGGAGACAAATAGAAGAAAATATTTTAAAATACTGAATGCTAATGGAACAACAGCCTTGCAAGACAGCCAAGCCAGGCTTCTTTCCAACAGAACTAGTGTTTTCAGCAATGAAATCTAATGCAGTCACAGACCAAACAAGGTTTATGGGCAGACAAGCAAACCAGCAGATGACGCAGAACTGAAGTGTATCAGAGCTTTCCTGCTCCTCTCACCCCAAAAGAATCTGTTTCCTCCTGTCCCTGCAAGAGGCCTGAATAGCTTGGTAGGCTTCTAATTTATTTTCATGAGAGTCAGGGGACTATTATGCATATGCAGGACATGACAGCAATATTGATCTCTATTTGCACTGGTTAGCTTTAAGTCAGATTCCATACCAGTTGTTATGAAACACGCTGTCCCAGCAGTCTGAGATGTAATCTAATGTGGAATAGATCCATCGGAGAATGAATATCTGTTGAGACAGAAAAAAAAATCAGCATTATGATTGTCTTTCTTTGTACATGTTGCCCAAATGAGTCCAAGTTCTAGTGATCCCAAGACCATTTCCTCCAGCTGTAGAGAAAACAGTGAGAATCTTGCCTCTTCACTTGTGTTATGCTGATGCAATCTCAGATGGAAACTAGAACCAACACAGATTGTAGCTAGAAACACTGAAAATACTGAGAGTACTTACAGGAGCAAGTTCATCATTCAGGTCTGGTAGGATGGTATCTGAAGAGAGAAGGCCCGCATTTGTTCTTAACTGATCCAGAAGATCCAGAAGGATGAAGTTATCCTCTTCACTGCCTCTCCAGGCATCTTCCAAGATTTTATAGACAGCTCGGCCTGCATTATTGCGCCTTTCCAAGATGACCACCTGGACAAACCAAAGATGTCACAAACTTGAGGAACAAGATGCACCCGAATGGGGAACAAGGACAGACGTACTATCTGCATGCTCCATGGCTCGTCTGCAACTCTTATGAACAGTATGTGTTCTACAAACACAACTCCTGTTCTTTGGAAGCACAACATTACAACAGTTTTTCTGGACAGGGTTTTTCATGCAAATTGTGCCCCCTAATAACACACATCTGAATTAATAAGTACAGCATTAATCAAAAGAAAAGAGAAATTTAAGTAGTACAGAAAAGAAAGGAGATAAGGTATACTTCTCAGTATAGATGGGAAATAAAATAGACAATAAGTTAGGTGGTGAGACACACACAGGTTATTCCCTATGCTACCAACAAAGAGGAGAAGGCTGGAATAGAGAAGGAGTATAAAAAAAAGAGAGCAGTGCTATAAAAGTAGATGTAGCATACAAATGAGGAGAAAGACGGGGTTCTTCCATGAGACTGGCTCCAACAAATTCAAGCTTTTCTTGAACTTGCTTTAAAAAGTTCAGGCAGGACTATTTTGAAGTGGGCTATGAGATAAGAGAGAGTGAATGCACTCACGGAGGACTGGGAGAGGGCCATACGGCTGTATTTTGTACATGTGAGAAGGTGGTTTCTGGTGTTTTACATGTGTTGTTAGCCAGGCAGTTGGGACATGAGCAGGTCACTATGTAAGAGATTGTAATGGGCAAGACAAAACGAGATGGTGGTCTAGGTAAGGACTTCAGTGGAGGCCACCTGCATGCCAACATCCAGTTCAAGAAGACAGAGAGGGGCATAATCCTACCTACATGATCTCACACAGCAAGAAAGAAGCTGTAGTGATTTTTTTTCCCACAACCCCAAAAGGCTTTTTGCAACTGAGGTGTAAAAGAATAAAGCTTGGAGAGGCTGAATAACAGATGTAGGAAAAGGAAAAAAATGACACTCACAGCTGATTTCCCCTGATATCTCTCATCATCCATCAGGAAGGTGTCGACAAAATCTTGCTGGCGGTCACTGTAGACATGTACAAACCTCAAGGTATCTCTGGTGTTTGCCAGAGCAAATGTCACAAAGGCTTCGTACGTCTTGGCAAACTTATCTCCTTCCCCAGTGAGTAAAACCACGCAGTACCTGGACAACATGATAAAATGGAAGAGTCAGAGCAGCCCTGGATAGGAACAAATAAACCTAACCACACCTAGCATGGATACCAAGGAGCTGAAGACCTGATGAAGTATGTGCATCTCCTCACGCTCTGTTTGATAGACTTTCTGCTCTCAAACCTTCCACATTTTTCTTTGTCTATTCTCCTGTCCTATAGAGTTACTCAAAGCCCTCTGCCCCATAAGAGCAAGGAGACATTCAGTTGGATGTACAAGATGATAAACTCCAAAGTAGAACAGAAGGCAGTTTTTTTCACATGATGTGGTGTTAGCCTGTGGGACTCGACTGTTACAGGAGAATGCTGTGGTTAAAATTTTAGCAGGATGCAGAAGTGGACTAGACATTTATAGAGATACACAGAACATCCAAAATTCTAATACCAAGCATGAAAACCCCATAACTTTGGAAAGGAAATAAAGCTCGCTGCTCTATGGCTTAAACTTTCTCTGCGGGCATGATATTCCATAATTGCAACTGCAAGACTTCTTGGACCACTCTCTGAAACCTTTGGGACTGGCCACTGCTGGCAACTGGATAGTGAAGAAGATGTACCCCTGGTTTGATCCAGTCAAGCCATTTCTGTTCTTCCTCTGAACATATTTACAGACTAGACACAAACGTAAATGAAAGGTTGCCCTGTGACCAGCCATTGTGAACTAGACAAAGTGACAGGAGGAATTCCCATCACAGCAGGCCTTACTTCCGCTGACGGTGAGACTTCTTCACAGGACACAGCTCCTGGAACAGTTTCTGGTTGGTGAGTCTGGCTGCCATAAGGAACTTGTTTTGCGAAAGGAAGTCATCCATGAGCTGCTTTTTCATATCTCGTGCCTAGAAAGGATGAAGCAAAAAAAGATGAGTGCTGTTCACCTAAAGCAAAAGCCCCCAAGAAAGTAACTGTTCAAGTTAAAGCACTGTCATGAAGAATCTCAACAAGACATTTTGCGCATGGGCAAAAGCCACATTCGGAAGAGTGGAAGCCTCACCACTCATTACAACCGCCCAGGGGAAACAGGGCATTAAAGAGCTATTGGTGCCTAGAAAAAGAAAAAGAAAAAAATATCCTGTATATGAAACCTGGCTGTTAGAAAGCACAACAAGGACTGAAGGTGTCTAGCTATTCAAGATTTACTGGCGAGTATTGAGTACATGCACAAGAAATAAGGTTCAGGTGTTCTCATAGTTCCTTTTACAGTCAATGAATTTCCTTTACAAAACATGTTTCTCATCCACTGGGACAAGTCCTCCTTTGAAGTCTCTCTCCAGGGTATTCCAAAGATTCCTTGGAGCCAAGGATTCTTTCAAGAGCATTAAGTTTCTACTGGATTAGAGAAGAGCAGTCTGCTCTACTGTAAATTCAAAATTCATTACAAGAACGATAGCTGATATTCATTTTTCCTCCAGGTTGACTCAGACACCTCTACCTCCAAGAGACTCCATCCCTATGGCTTTAGCTCAGGACGGTCTTCTGACAAACTTACGCCATCCAGCCCAAAATTAGTTTGAAGTGCTCTACCGCCCAACCTGACATAAGCAGCAGCTCAGAAAAACAACAAGTGTGTCTTTTATTATAAACCCCGAGAGAAAGAGTTCAAAACAAAGCAATACCTGTACAACATCAGCAGGCTTATCAATGTGCTCCTTGAAGACCATCATGGTTGGGGAGTAAACATTGATGTTATACTGACTGGACAACTCTTCAGTCCCCCTGAGTCCAACGTACACGTACCCAAAGGACAAATAATCTCTGTATGCAAAAGCAGTCAGCTGGAGGGGAAGAAAGGTGTAGTGCACATTTACATTTCAGATCACAGTTTGCTTTTCCACAATCCAACCTATGGTGACTATTTCCCATTAATTTCCATGGCTTTGTTAGTCTATCCAACTCACCCTTATAACTGCCAAATGGCACATACATATGGTCAAACCCATTCTTTCCTGAGGTGCTTAGACAGTTAGCCTCTTCTTACTTGATACAGAGGAAGGCTCGGTGGATCTAAACTTTTATTTTGGTGTAATGCCCTGTATCATGCCTGACAGTTGCTTAGAAACTCAGGGTAGCATCCCATTTCCTGAGGCAGTCTTATGTGGCAATTTTTTTTAGTCATCTACTTGACATTTTTGGCACTTACACACAGGTTGTCCTTAGCCTACTCTCCTTTTCCTGGCCCCCCACTTTTCTCTCACGTGGCCACCCAAGGAACCAGTTTCAAAAGGAGTGCCAGAAAAAGGTTTGGAAAGTGTCTAGGGTGGTTAGAGTGCCGAGCTGAGAAGTCAGAGATGCAGGTTCAAATCCCGTCTGGCTGAAGGAGGGTGATATAGGATCTGAGCTTTGGCTTCCCAGGCGAATGCTCTGCCACCCAGCTACTGGGGCTATAGCATGGAAGGACCCTCCCCCTCTTCACTCTGACACTAGCTAGTCACAGGGTTTGAGTTATCTATATTTCTAGGTCTTGGACAACAGTGCGCATCCACAAGGGGCATGTGCATGTAGCTGCTTATATAATGCAGCCAGTGCTTAATCTGTGTGCAAAGCTTGTGTCCATACTGCTAGGGAAAAGAATGACTACCTGCCTCAAAATGCTATGCTGACTACTAAAAACTGCCCCACAGACAACCACAGAGAAACAGAACGCTCTCTGTCTTAGGACTTGAATAAAACCCAGTAAGGAAATATCCTGAATTGTTGCCATTCCTCTTCCACTACAAACAAGGAATAGTTCATTTCTTCCTTAACTGTCAACTGCAAACCGCCATCCACACCCTGACTTCCACTAGCAATCAGTCTATGGCAAGATAAAAATATGCAGAGGTAGAATGGCCCTGCTTTTAATTCTATGTATTTGTTAGTTTTTCAGGTTGCCTAACCACGGAAATTCTAAATAGCGTATGTGAAACTGAGGCAGCTAAGAAGAACCAGCCAGCCTGCATCTACATTGAAATCTCATTCCCAGCTAAAACAGGTGAGTTTACAAAGCTGTCAAAACACCAGATTACACATGCATTACCTTGTACAACAATGGCACGACCGGCAAATGGTCAAATAGAAGGACGTGGGGTTTATTTTCTTTCTTCCAGTTAGACAGGAATCGGACATAATTTTTATCTGTAATCTTAAACGTACACAGAAGGTTAGTTTCAGCCCCCAAACATTCAGAAAAATAAAATGCAATGTGGTTAAAATAGAGTTGGGTCCTAAAGTGCAAGCAAAATGTTAAAAAAAGGGAACGTGGGATTGTTTAAGGGGATAGTTAGGCTAAGGTACCTTTGCTAGTGTGACTAAGGTGATTTATGTAAAAAGAATATGCAACTATGCTGCCTGCCTCTGCTGTTCTTTCCAGACTTGATGCCATGTATTTTTGGTGGTGACATATTTCCCTAATAAATAATTATGCAGGGGTGCACAAACCCTGCACTGGCCAGGAAGGGGTAAACAAAAGCCCATGGATGCAATCAGCCCCAACCTGTTGCACCTGCAGTAGGTATCAGGCCTCGAGGATAAAACAGCTCAGACGGAGATTGACTGGGAAGGGGATGACATCTCTAGTGCTCTCTTGCTGGAAGAACCCTGGCTACAGCATCAGACTACTGCCTGTTGGAGCCTCCCTAAACCAAGGTAGGTTTGAAGTGGGACTG
>NW_005843160.1:139567-176002 GCF_000455745.1 Alligator sinensis | reverse complement strand
CTAATTGCTCAGAGCTTCCTTGAAATGCATGAAACAATGAGGATTGAGAATGCTTAAAATGTTGCAGCAGGTTCTCATCTCCTTTTTGAAAGAGGACAGAAGAAAGAGAAAATAAGAGAAATCTAGAATATATGTGGCTGGTGTCTAAAGTACAAGGGGTGTTATTTTGGAGCCCAGGTTTAGTCAATCTCCATGTAATCCTTAATTCATGTGGGCATTTAAGTGTTTACAAAGCGTTATGTGAACAAACCTTTCATTTGCCCCTAAAGGCTATAGGTTGGGGTATCTTGCTGATGGGATAGGCATCTTGTCAGCCCCAGACAGCAGGCTCTGACCACATTCTCCTAATTATCAAGGGAAGATGGTGAGATGTCTATCTTGTACATGGTCATTTAAAAATGGAATCAAGTGTTTTTAGTTGTTACTGATTCATTCATTCATTCAAGCCACCACTCTCCCTTCACTGCAAATCACTTCTGTCTGCACTTCTGATATGCTAATACTAAAGTTCATCCTGGAGGCTGGCTCTATCAGAGATCCATCCAGCCTTCCAGTGCACACACTTAATTATCAAAATCACCACAGGCTACATCTTGCTGTTATGTACCTTCTCTATGAGGTTCCCTGGAAGAAGGTTCTCCACAAATTGCCGCAGGTTCTCCCGAACAACCGCATTGTGGAAGAATGATATCTTCCCATTAATAAGTCCCAGAATTGATGGGGTGCTGTGTGCTCCTAGATGATGCGCTAGACGTCTCTCATACCCAGCATGGACGACTCCAATCCCCACTCCTGGAAGTCCATAAAGAGGGTTACCTTGATGCAGGCTGGTAGGTGACCCAATCTATTCTAAAAGGAATTCAGTATTAAATTATCTGACTGCACGCACTGCACTGAGCCAATCAACTGGCCTGGTCCAAGGGCTAATTCACTTTAGAATTTCCCTTTACACATTTTGTGGAGAAGCAAGAAGCTCAGACTGTGCTGTCAGGAGGGAGTAACAGTAACGCTAGTTCCTTCTATTCCTTCTGCCCACAGTTCTCTACTCGGCATGTAAAACCTCCCAAGGAGAAATGTTACTGTATTGTACACTTAATGCCAGGGACTTCCTCTCCTTGCCCTCTTTCTGATTCTGTGTTGTCTGTATTGACTATTTCCTGCTTTGCAGACAATCCAGGAAAGAAACAAGATGTTCCACCCTGAGCAAAAGATATTGTAAAGTATTTCAGCAGCATCCCAGTGTACTTTGAGTCTTAAACTGTTTTCACCCGAAACTGTGCATGGCCGTAGCCTTGATTTAGGCCCCATATGGCTGTATTGCAGCCCTCCCTGTACTCTTCAGGATGAATCAGTACTGTGCTAAATGTAGGTGCAAGGATGATGCAAAGTACAGGGTGCAAGGCAAAACACTTAACCTGGTTAATCTCTGACCAGTCCAATTTATCCTCTGCTAGGGCAGGATTCTCTAGTGACTTCATAGATTTCATAGACACTCGGGCTGGAAGGGACCCCGGAGGATCATTGAGTCCAGCCCCCTGCCCCAGGGGCAGAAAGTCAGCAGGGATCATAGGATCCCAGCAAGATAAGCATCCAAATGTGTCTTGAAGGTGTTCAAAGTGGGTGCTTGACCCGCCTCCAGCGGCAGTCTATTCCAAACCTTGGGGGCTTGGACAGTAAGGAAGTTCTTCTTTATGTCCAGCCTGAATCGGTCGCGGTGGTTTGTGACTGTTCGATCTTGTCATCCCTTGGGGTGGTCTGGTGAACAGACGTTCCCCTGATAAACTTATAGGTGGCTACCAGATCACCCCTGAGCCTGTGTTTTTCCAGGCTGAAGAGCCCCATGGCTCTCAGCCTCTCTTCATAAGGTCTGTTTTCCTGACCTCTGATCATGTGCATGGCTTTCCTCTGCACTCTCTCAAGCTTTTCCACATCTTTTTTGAATTGTGGAGCCCAAAACTGGACGCAGTACTCCAGCTGTGGCCTCACCAAGGCTGAGTACAATAGGAGAATGACATCCCAGGATTTGCTTGAGAAGCATCTATGGATGCAAGCCAGCGTTTTGCTTGCTTTACTAGCTGCAGCATCACAATGAAGACTCATGTTCATCTCATGGTCAATCATGACCCCCAAGTTCCTTTCATCCGTAGTACTAACCAGTGTAGCACTGCCGAGCCTATAAGCATGCTGCAGGTTTTTCCTCCTAAGGTGGAGAACCTTGCATTTTTCGGGGTTGAACACCATCAGGTTTTCATCCGCCCATTTCATGAGCCTGTCAAGATCAGCCTGGATCTCTCTCCTGTCCTCAGGTGTGGATGCTTTACCCCAGAGTTAGGTGTCGTTGGCAAACCTGGCCAGTCTGCTTCTGACACCAATGTCCACATCATTGATGAAGATGTTAAACAGTACAGGCCCTAGGACAGAACCTTGAGGGCCCCCACTGGTGACCGTGCACCAAGACGATTGGCTCCCATCAACCACCACCCTCTGGGTCCTACCGCGGAGCCAATTCCCCAGCCAGCGGATCGTGGTGAGGTAAAGGCAGCAGTTAGCCAGTTTTGCCAAGAGGTGATCATGGGATACCAGATCGAAGGCTTTTTTAAAATCAAGATATACAACATCAATCTCTTCCCCCTTGTCCAGGTGATAGGTCACCTGGTTGTAAAAGGAAATAAGATTGGTCAAGCAAGACTTGTGTAGTTAAACTGCCACTACTTCTATGGGCTGAGTTTATGCCAGGTCCTTTCAGTGGTTAACTCGGTCTTCTAGATCTCTCTGCTAGAAAATGTTTCCTAACGTTGCAAATCTTGTCCTAGTGTCATTGATCTTCCCAGTATTGAATGTTATTAATGATCCTTGCTCCTTAGCCTGGAAAACACAGATGTAAAAACCATTTGCATCACACTGAGAAGCTGCAAAGGAATGCAGTGGCTTAATGTAAATGCACCCCTCCAACACTGAAATCACTTGCTGCAGCCCAGGGTAGAAACCTTTGAGACAGCCTCTCCCTGAAAACAAGTTAAAGCTGAACGGTTATTGGTTTCTCTTACCCAGCGCCTCTAGCTCTTGAACCACCTCCTTCCACACAGGTTCAATGTGGATGCAGCTAAAACACCAGTCTGAGGTTATTTTAATGAGGTAAGGCTTTTTGAAACTGTCTGGCACAATCTCATGCATGTAGTGTGAAAAGTGCAGCAAGTATTTCTCATCTGAGGAGTCGCGTCGCTCCGAGTTGAATGGGAAATGGAAAAAGGACTCGTCAAAGTAAAAGCCTTCATGGAAGTGGTGGAACTGGCGGTGCTGGTGCTGAGAATATCCCTGGTTCTCGCCCACATCTCCGTAACGATCAAAGTTTGCCCTCTTTTCCTCATTGGAAAGTATCTGTTAATGGGAGAGTTGAGTATAGTAGTAAGGGTTGAAAAGAAAAAGTCCAGATCCATTAAGAGGGAACTGGAGGCATGACATTTTTCCTGTTTCCCTAAATAGACTTAAAGAGGAATTTTATTTTGACTAAATGTCTAAAACTCTGAGCCCCAAGAAAGTGAACCGTGCTGTTTTTACAGCCTTGTCCCTGTAGGCAAATCTATGTACATGGCAAAGAGCAAAAGCTGATGCATGGACATAGAATATTTTATTGGATAATCTTGTACAAACCTATGCATTAATTAACCAGCCTCTTTAAAACCTTAATTCCAGGCTTTTAAGCTCCATGGCACTGTATGTCTTCCAAATTTATCTTGCACTTCAGTTTCTCAATGTGAGATTCCTCAAGCTGATGTAGTCCAGCTAGATGTTGTGGCACTCCTACTTGCTTTGATGTTAATTTGAAGAGGTGAAGTGCTCAGAAAGACTAGCAGCACTGTGGGGCCGAAACTGCTTTTTTTTTCCAGTTGGGAGATCAGAATTCATTCACTTCCTAGAGGCTCAGCACAGCTGTATGAAAAGCCTCAGCTTTGTCACAAGCTGAGGTGGCTGATTCAGCGAGCCTCGGATAAGTGACCTGCAAGTGCTCCTTATGCAAATACTATTTTTAGAAGCGACTAAAGCTCTCAAAGTAATTAAGCTCACTCAGATCCTCATTTGGAATATGCATAATAGATGAAAAGAGAACCTGCCTGCTGCACTTTAAGACCCCTTTCTGCCTTGCTTGATGCTTCTCAGCCAGCAAAGAGCAGAACTTTCCATATGTTCTACTAAAACATTGCCATCAGTTTCTCTGAGGTCTAATTAAATTCTCCCCCAATAACTGGAGAGATTATAAATGGACAAAGGTATTTAGGAAGACAGCAACATCCAGGACTTGTGTTTATCTAGAACACACAGATTTCTCCTCTCTCTCTTCTCCCCACCCCAATGTTTCTCTCTCTAGAAATGCACAGAGCTGAGAGACTATTCATATAGCTATAAAGGGTGACGTAAAAGAGAGGAACAGCACCTTCCAGGATCGAACAGCAAGGTTGAAAAGCAGCATAAAGTTAAGAAGCAGTATTTAATACCTCATAGGCCTTGCTAATTTGGATAAACTTATCTTCTGCTCCTGGATCCTTGTTTTTGTCGGGATGCCTACAATGCGAAAAGAAAATGAGAATATGCATGTCATCCTCTAGGAAGTGATAGCAGCTTATCACAGGGAGTTGCACAACATGCCACAAAAGTAGACTGCCTTGGCGTAATACTCATGCCAAATGGTATATGTAGATGTTAAAGACATTTAGTGGTATCCCCTGCTTAATCTGTCTGACGTTTAAAGTAGGTCTATGACAGGAGTCTGACCCCTGCCTCCCCCCCACTTGGCTGAAGCACAAAGAATTTTAATGCCTGTTAGTTGTTTTAAACAATAGTATTAAATGACCCCTTTCCTGCCTAGGTTCCCTGAGGACAGAGATGATAGATGCTGCAGTTCCAATAACTTTCCACGTGTCGTACATCAGCTCTGCCCTTGCACGTAAGGATACAAACTAGTATGTTATGCAAACTAACCAATTTCCTCTGAAACTGGTATGGCTAGCTTCCACTATGCATGCCAGGCAGGGGAGGCAGCAAGGAGCATAGCTGCAGACTGGGTAGGGGAATGGGATTGGAGTGGCATGCAGGGAGCATGCTGGCCTTAATTTGTGACACGCCTGCCAAAAAGATTGTCCCCCACTGCTTTAAAAATACAATGCTCTAAATGCCCGTGGAAAGCACCGGTGTGAGGTAGATCGCATGCTGGCTTGTCTGTCTGTTTGGTGACATGTAAAGTCTCAAAACACATATATCAAAGGCAGTTTTAGTCAGAGATGGTATCAGAGCAAACTCTTCTCACTTGACTTCAATCTCTTAACTGCTTTTTAAAACTAAAGTTTAAGTGTGGATTATACTGGTATTTTTATTGTATGAGACACGTGTGCCAGGGCTTTTGCTTTATTTTTACCCAAAGCACAGCTTGATGAAGGTCACAGCTCGCTCTCTCTCATACTGATTTGACGAGCGTATGGATTAGCAACGTCTGCATCTAGTACTCTTAAACCTCTTCAAAGATTGATCTTGGGCTTGGTATTTAAGACTGTAAATTAAGTCTAGCACTGGCCTTACTGATCATCAGAAGAGGCTGTAACCTTCTCATCAGTAAAGTACCAGTGTTATCACCAAAAGTGAATGCTATACTCAATGTCAAAACTTGTTAATGTAATCCTATTATGTAAGGCATTAGACCTTTAAAAAAAAAAAAAAATCACATCCTCTTGAAAACCTATTTCTAACTCCCTTCTTCATTTCCAAGTGTTTAGCTGTCATAATCTTAAACACACACTGGAAACCTTCCAGTTAAAACACACACACTTTAGTACCCCAATCGGTCCACTTGTGCATGTATGTCTAAGAGTATCAATTTGCTTTCACTGTTTGCAGGATAAAGATCTTGGAAAAAGAGAAGACAACTAGGTACAAGATGAACAAAAGTATACATTGTGAGTCTTAGAGTTTTCTTTCAATTCAGAAGTCTGTCTTCTAGATGTATAGAAAACTTTACCTAAAGTCTGTCTTGATCAGAGTTCAAGTGTGTCCTGTTTTAAACAAAGTCCAGGAACTTGAATTACTTTGTTTAGGGAGCATTAAATAGATACAATTAGAGACATTCACTTACAACCATCACCATCCTGCAACAACCCCTACGAAAGCCCCAAAGATAACAAAAGAAAATACATCTGTTCATACTCCGGATGATTTCACCAATAGATTATTATATATATTATTTCCCCGCCCCCCCCATCTTATACAACACAAAATGTATCGGGTCTTCCAAAATCTAATACTCAACTACTCCTTGGTCCACAAATGTTAAGTTCCAATTTGGCCTATAACTTTGCATCTATAAAACCAAGGACCATGTCTCTTAATTTTTACTCTTGCAAGTAATCCTTTGTCCTATAGGGCAACAGTTCTCAACCTTTTTTTTTTTTTGTACCAGGACCCATTTGTAAACATCGAGGGCCAGTTCCGACCCAGTGTCCCCAGCCCCCCAGTGCATAGTACGGGGGGAGCCCCAAGCCACCCCTTGCTCTGCCTGCCTGCAAGGGAAAACCCACAGTTTCCCTTTTTTTTTTTTTTTTTTTTTTTTTCTCCTTTAAAGGAGAATCCATTTTTAAAAGCTTGTTGATCCTTTTTTAAAGTCTGCCCGTGACCCTTACACACACACACACACACACACACACACTTTCCTCAACCCGTGGGTTCATAGTAGCTAGGGTCAGGAGGGACCTGAACGGATCATCTAGCCTGATCCCTGCCACAGGCAGGAATGAATGCTGGGTTCACAAGACCCCAGACAGGTGATCATCTAACCTCTTTTTTGAATTTGCCCAAGGGAGGGGCGAGGACCACTTCCCTGGGAAGCTGGTTCCAGATTTTGGCCACCCTAACTGTAAAATATTGCCTTCTGATCTCTAACCTAAACCTATTCTCCATCAGCTTATGACCATTGTTCCTCATCACCCCAGGTGGTGCTGGGGAGAAAAGGGCTCTGCCTATTTGCTGTTGATCCCCCTTGATGAGCTTGTAGGCAGCCACCAGGTCCCCCCTCAGCCTCCTCTTGCTGAGGCTGAACAGGTTCAGGTCCTTCAGTCTCTCCTCGTAGGGCCTGTCCTGCTGCCCTCTCACCATGCGGGTGGCCTCCTCTGACCCCTCTCCAGGCTGGCCACATCCCTTTTGAAGTGCGGCGCCCAGTACTGGACGCAGTACTCCAACTGCGGCCTGACCAAAGATGCATAGAGGGGGAGTATCACCTCTCTGGACTGGCTTGGGATGCACCTTTGGATGCTTGACAAGGTATGGCTGGCCTTGCTGGCTGCGGTCTGGCATTGGCGGCTCATGTTCATCTTGGAGTCGATAATGACTCCGAGATCCCTTTCCGCCTCTGTGCTTTCAAGAGGGAAGCTCCCTGGCCTGTGTGCGCGCTGTGGAGTCCTTCTCCCAAGGTGCAGCACCCTGCATTTGTCTGCATTGAACCCCATCCTGTTCTCATCCACCCACTTTTGTAGTCCGTCTCAATCTGTTGTGATGCAGAAGTAGGTGGCAAGAATAAACATCTTTCATATAGTCACCCTAAGCGGGGAGCCCTCGACTTGCGGCGTTTCGCCATTTACACCCGCGTCATTACTCACGGCGCTGGATCCTCGCGCTTATGGCACTACAGGGAAATTTGCAATGAGGAAAAAAAAAAAGGGCAGCAAAAAAACCATCCCTGGATCAGTTTGTCAAAAAGCCGTCGAGTGGCTCCAAGTCTCCCCAAAATCTCCCCCAAAAAGCTCTTCTGAACGCCATGACCCTGATGAAGATGTTCCTTCACCTTCTGTTTAAATACAATTTTATGTGATGAGTGACCGTACTTCCCTGTTTAATCGAGTGATATACAGCGCACTTCAGAAAGCGCGGTACTGCGCAGCGTGTGTCAGTTATGGTGTTTATGGTCATTTCTACAGAAAGGTACGATAATATATTCTTGCCCCCTACTTTTGCACCATAGGGTGAATAGATAAAAGATATATATATATATATGTTGCTCGAAGCAGGACCAGCCTCAGCTCCATCATTTGCCTCAAACCGCAATGACGGGACAGCGGTGCTCAGCCCTCTGTGGGGGCCCGATCCCGGGGAGGGGGACGGGACGGGACGACGGGACGTACCACTCTCGGGCGAGGCGCTTGTAGGCCTTCTTGATGTCGGCGGCGCCGGCGGCGCGGCCCAGGCCCAGCACGCGGTACGGGTCGAAGTCGGCGGCCCGCGGGCCCGGCAGGGCCAGCGCCAGCACCAGCACCGTCACCATGGACACGGCGCACTCACTTCCGCTCGAGGGGGGGTGGAATCCGCGCGCGGGGCATGCTGGGGTGTAGGAGGCCGGATGTGCGGCGCGGCGACGTCATATCCGAGCGATGGAAGCCGAGCAGCGGCAACGGCTGCAGCGGGGTCGTGTGCGGCTGGTGCGGGGCCTGCAGGTGGAGGCGCTGTGGGGGCCGCTGGTGCGGGACGGCGTCTTTTCCCGGGACATGCTCGACGACATCCAGGTGCCGGCCGCCTCCCTCCCCTCCGCTCCCTGCTGTTTGGAAATGCTGGTTTCTGGGCCCGGGGTGTAAATCGTGTCCCCTCCCTTACAGAGAGCAGGCACTCTGAGAGACCAAGCCAGGCAGTTACTGATCGACCTCGAGACCCGAGGAAAGCAAGCTTTTCCTACCTTTGTTTCCATCCTACACGAAACCGGACAGAAAGACCTGGCGGATTTCCTGAGTGAAGGATGCGCTTTCCCGCGGCCGTCCTCAATTGACATAAAACCCATTGAAATCGGACTGCGTGGTGGAAAGGGCCGTGCAGGTAAGTGTCGATGGGACTGCTGTAACAAGCAGCAAAATGCAGCGTTCGTAAGCCCTCTTGCTGTAGCGGTACCGGAGAGCGGCTAGCGGCCTGTTCAATGTGATGGCCCGTCTATTATCCAGAATCCGGTGTTAGCCCGTGCAGCGTTTGGGAAAGGGCAGCGCGGTTCCGCGTTACTAACGAGTTCTTATCTGCAGCTATGTCCCGGGAACTTGAGATGGATGTTCTTGCATATAAGTTCTTGACTGATGTTATATTGCATATAATCTCTCTGGTGCCTCAGATCTGAAGTCTGAGGGCATATGTTTCTCTCTGCATCAGGAAGACGCTGTTTGCCTTGATTTAAAGAAGGGATTAGACCTCAGATCTGGGCTCCGTTCCTAGGCCAGTGGCTATTGGAGAGCCATAAAGCTCATAATTTTCTCTGCTACAACATGGGGATAAAGCTTATCTATCTGGCAAAAGACATACGATGCAAAGCTAAAATATGCCGAGATCCTTGAAGGAAAGGAACTATAAATGCACAAAATGTCTGTAATTTGAGGACCAGTGCTGGGTTTTTTTGTCAGATATCTGTGTTGTTGGTTGGGTAGCTGGTTCCATTAACAGCTTACTTTTCATTTTCAGGTTCCCTTTGTTGCCCCTTTATTTTATAGGGTGCTCTAAGTGTTGCTGGTTGTTTCGCCAAACCTTAAAGGCATTGCTTAGTCTTAGATGGATAGATCATGCCTTGCAGAGTAGTTTAGATGTTGCAAAGATATTTGGCTTGGAGGAAGTCAGTGAGAGAGAGACGAGCATTTGCAGGAAGGAGGTGGCCTTGGAAGGCTATTTGCAGAATAATTGGTGGCCAAAAAGATGCATGTTGCAGTTAAGGGGAAGGACAGGTGCTGGGTTCAGCTGAGGGGGGGTATAGGGGAGGGTCAGATGGAGTTTTAGGGAAGAAAGGAGTAGAGAGGCATCTTTCTGAACGGACTAGCCTTTTCAGGATGCTTGATTTCTTTAGGGTACGCACAGGAGAAGTTGCTGTCTATAAGCACAATCCAGGAAGAAAGGAACAGTAGTGAAAACACTTGGCTCACAATTCCCACCCAGCTCACTGCACAGTCTTGTTCTAGTTTCATCTCATGCCATATCGTTAACAACTGAGCCCTACAGTGGAAGGATATAAATGATACCTAGCACCCAGGCTGTAGGGCAAGATATTCAATTGCCTGCAACAAGCAGTGCTCCAAACAACTCCAGAGAGAGCCTGCTGTCTGCTTCACACACCCTACCATTGGCAGGAACCTGGAGGAAGAGGGGTACTTCAAATGTCCTGTGCCTTTTCAGGTGGGAGAGACTCTGAGTATTTGCCTCTGCCAGTCCAAGCCAGGACTGAGAGAGACCAAGAATTGGACCACCCTGGTGCAGTAGCTCACAGTAAGTAGTCTCTTGGTAGGTAAGACCTAAGTCCTGGCAGTTTCTCTGTCCTTCCCCTGCTTCTCTGAGGAAGCCCTTGACCACCTATCCCTCTGGGAGTCTCACAGTATTTTTCATGTTGGGTTAATCTCCCTGAATGCCATGCTGCCTGGAACACATGAGTATTGTATAACTGGAAGACATTATAGGAATACAAAATGCACCTTTTGCTCCACTCTCCCCTTTCCTTGTAGCTTTCTCTATACGTGCTGGGCTTCCCTGCACCTTGCTGCCCAGGCATCGCTGCTGAACAGTGATTATTTTTCCCCTGTGTGCAGTGAAGGGACAGCAAATCTGCTGCTTTTCCCTGCGAAGCTTGTACCTGCATGTCTCCTCTTCAGGCCGCAGTGTTGGTACACATCATGAGCTGTTGTCTTGGGATCTTCCTACAAGCTCAAAACAGCTAGAGAGGAATAAAAGGGGGTTAAAACAAAGGCTTTCTCATGTTGGCTCCAACAGGGAAAGACCTAATTAACAGAAGGGATCTCATCAGAAAGACACATGGATGCCATGCCATGGCATTATTGGTTTTAAGATGCAGTGTAACAAATGTGAGCCAACGTTTGTGTTGGTATTAATGCTGTGAAGCTAAGTCCAAGCCTTTTGCTAATGAGTTGCAGGTGCTTGCTTGGAGCTGAATGTCAGGTCTGTGTGTTGCAGGTGCTGCTGCAGACAGGTCCAGACAGAACTCCGATATGGTCAGTGTCCTTTTTCTGTGCATCTTTTTCTTGCTTGTGTCCTCTTTGAGCTGTCCAGTGCCAGCTCCTGTCACATCCACCTGATGCCCCATTTTCAAAAGGGAATCAGGCATTTCTAAGCCTAAGGCTCATTGACAATCCAAAGGGCTTTGGTCCAGATTGTTAAGGGGATTTAAGAGCATAGCTCCATTAGATTCCAGTGGTAGTGAAGTGCTCAAATACCTTTAACAGTTAGCAGAGGCAGCTGACCCCAGAGCTCATCTAGCATCTCTATCCACTGTGAAGGTGGTCCACTAAGAGAGATTCCCAATCAAATCCTAAACTACAAAGGTATTGAGGTGCCTGAAGATAATACTAGGTGCCTTCTGGCATATTCAGTCCTTTGGTGCTTGGAAATCAATAGGGGACAGGTGCATGACACACTTGGTTACTGCTGTAAAGCCAATGGTAAACCTTTTTGCATTTGGAGGGGACCAGCTACCTTTGCAAGGCTTTGCTACATGGCAATAGGCTTGCTAGTGTAGCTGTACCATCCAACCCTCCTTGTGGAAATGCAGCTTGTGCTGGCAAAAAAAAATCCAGTTGTGCCTCTAGTTTATACCCGTTTCCCAACCCAGAATAATCCATGCTGATGAAAGCTCTCTTGCCATTATAACTATCCATACTAAGACTTTTGCTAGCATAGCTGGGCCAGTTAGGGATATGATTTTTCCTTTTCACATGCTCCTACTTTATCATAGCCACGTTGGCAGAACTTTTTTAGTGCAGACTAAATCCGCACCTGATCAGCGTTAGTAGCTTGAGAGGCATCTGAACGTTTTGCCTGGGACTGGTAAATTCCAGTGAATTTATTTACAGTTTGGAGTTCAGGTATCTGACCCAGTTACCTGGACAAGTCCTGTAACAAGTCCTTACTTGCCTGGCATGCCCAGTTTGATTCAGATTGGCACAGAATTAAACATCCCATTCCTCCTTCTATATTGTATTAGCTACCCTATAAGTATAAACAATAACATGCACCCAAATATTATTCCTTAAGCAGTTATGCTTGGGACAACTAATAATTATCTGGTGCAGCACTTGCAAAGTGCTCTTTCTATTGTTGTTGGTATTTTGGTTTTGTAATTATAGTGCTATTTTTGTTATTGGTATATTTCAGCATTATAATTACAAAACCAAAATATGCTAATAACAAAAGGCAAAGTTCACAAATGCAGACAGGCATGTTTTGGAATCGCCTTCCAGAAAATGTAGCTCAAATTTATTTTCAGGTAAATTAACTTGGCCACTTTAGTCATGTAAATCAAGACCCTGATCTTGCAAGCATTTGAGTAGTCTCATTAAAGTCAATGGAATATTTGCACAGGCAAAGCTAAATAAAGTGCATCTGAGTGCGTGAGGGATTTTTGTAAGTACTGGCTGGGTCTCCTGATGTTTTCTTTTTGTAGTTGGGTCTTTGGGCTCTATCTGTCTGCATAACGTCTGTTCAGAGACTTTTGAAGCTTCCTTATTTCATGCTCTATCTGTTGAGCTGTTGTGTAGGGGAAGGCACCTGTCTTCTGCCAAGTGTGATCCCTGTTCAGTTAGGCTGGGCTGCATTTCCCCCCCCGTCTGTATTAATTCCTATATGGAAGTGGGTCCCATTATCCATCCCTGATCCTAGGCAAGGAGTAAATTGAGTTCATAGGAGAAATCATATGAGCTGCATGTTCAGTTCTGGGCTGCCTCCTGCCAGGTTAGCCAGTGGCTGCCCTGAGTGGGGGGGGGGGGGGGGGGGGGGGTGTTCATTTTGTCTCTCTGCTGACCATTCCTTGTGGGTCTGTGTGCACTAGGTTTATGTTCTGAAGTCGCGCCCATGTGGATACTGCCTCATCATCAACAACGTCCATTTCAGCCCTGAGTCTGGTCTGTCCCTTCGACAGGGCTCCGACCTAGACTACGAGAAACTGAAGAGGCGCTTCTCATTGTTCCACTTTGAAGTCCTGACCCGACAAGATCTCAAAGCTAAGGTAAAAAGAGCAGCTTCCAGCTAACCCCTGTTGAGAAAGCAGAGTGGCTCAAAACATCGGTAGAATGGAACAGTTTGTGCACTGGTGTCAAGAGCCTGTCAAAAAGCCCAAACTGCAGTGCTCAACGAGCTCATCAAAAGATGACTTTCCAATCTTCCTCTTTACATTACAGCAAAAAAAAAAAACGCTCGCATGTTTTAGCCCCTCTGGGCTTGGGTTTCATTCCTGAACATGATTTATAAGCAGTCTTCTGATGTTGCATTTATTTGATATGTTTGACTTCGTCTTTTTTATCAGGGTACCCAGGGGGTCTGTCTTCTGTTTGCGTTTGACTCATGTATTGTTTGATTTTTAAGCAGGACAGTCAATCCCCTGGAGCTTCCATTTAAGATAAAGCAGGCTTGTCTTATTTTCCTAAAACCAAAGGCAGTGCATTTCAGCCTGCGTAGGCTATACAGACTTGGTGCTGTGTTTGAGAGCACACGCTGAGATTAATGCCTTCTTTAAAAGGATACTATTCAGGGGAAATCTCCTTTCTTTGTTAAAGCAGCAAATGTTAAATGACAATCGATTGCAGTCACCCAGAAACTGTTCCTGCCTGATGGGGAGTTGAGTGTCCCATGTGACACAAGCAGATTAGATCTCAGCCCAGTTCCCAGTGGACATGTGACCGTGCAAAAATGGGGACTAGGCTGGACAGGCCATGGGAGAGTAAAGCGTACTCGCCTCTTTACAAACATTGTCCCCCTGTCACTGTGGACTGTGAGAGGGACCTTTTCTGGGCTCTTGGGTGTGTCTAAGGCATACCTCCTTTTTAGAAGTGCTGTCCCGGTTCTTTCAGCAGCATAGTGTTGATGTGGAACTGCTTTGAGGGGTCAGACTGACAGGAGTATTGCTAACCTGCCAGCCGAAAAATGGGAAAAACGTGTCACTGAGCTTGGCCAATGTGTATCGAGAAATAGTCAGCTGTGTTACTCTGAAGTCAGACAGAAGGCAGGATATGGTTGCACCTTATAGACTAACTAAATTGGAGATGTACACACTTTAATAATATACTGCTGTGTGTGTAGGAAATGTACTCGGAGCTGTGGGCACTGGCCCAGAAGGACCACAGTGCTATGGACTGCTGCCTGGTTGTGATCCTGTCCCACGGCCGTCAGGTAAGATCCAAGCCCTCCTTCATTTTCCCTTTGCTCTGGTTGCATAGTAGACTTCTGAAGCATGTGTTGGTTACCGAGGTCCCAGCATCTCTTTGTTGGGAGTGTTTGTCTCCTTCATGCCCTAATATCTTGTGGGTAAAGCCAGTGGGGCCTTTTCCTTGCAAACTTCAGGATACATGAGTTGGGAGGTCCAGGAAGATGGATGTAGCAACAGCGCCATTGAACCAATAGAAGAGACCAGTGGGAAAGCTGATCTGCCATCATGTTTGTAGGAATCCCTTGATGGTTGCTTTCTACTGTATAATGTTGCAATGAGATGTCTTATCTGGGTGCCCTTTTGCTTTCTTAAGGTGGCTCTGATCCTGTCTCACCTTTTGAGGGTCCTGTGTGCTTTATAACTCTGATGCAAGCTTTTGGGGAGCAGGGTGCACATTGAGAATAAATTCTGGATGCAGCAGTAAAGGGAGCCTGGCACTACACAGTGCTCTGGGTGGAACAGCCCTGTGCTGAAAGGACTACATGACCTTTCAGGTCTTCCCTAGCTTTACATGCCCAACTCACTGGTCAATGGGCGGTGATTATTTGCAACAGTGAACACTTTTACTGCAGTGGCATCTAGCTAGAAGTAATGAGATGGAATTACAGGAAGGGGAGAATTTAGGGTGACTGTGAGGAATGCAATCTAATCAGCTTGTGGGGCAGGGGGGAAATAAGACCCCATGAACCTCAGGGGAACCTAGGGCATGGGTCAGATAAGGAGGATCATGGGTGTCTGGAATTTAGACTATTTCCAGACTGATATTGGCTGCTGTTCTCTCTCCTCATCTTGCTTTCCAAGTCCTTCTAGATAGCAGCAAACTTAGGTTGCATTTTGAGATCTGCACACAAGGGTGGTTGCATGCAAGACAAGCTGGGAGGGCTGATTGCGTTTACCTTTTCTTTTGAGTTATTGGCTCTTGGCTTTTGTTCTTTCAGCGCAGCCATATTCAGTTTCCTGGAGAAGTTTGTGGGACAGATGGGAATGCCATTCCGGTTGAAAGGATTGTGAACTGCTTCAATGGATTAAATTGCTGGAGCTTGAGGGGCAAACCCAAACTCTTCATCATTCAGGCCTGTGGTGGAGGTGAATATCTGCTCTAGCTTCTCTAGTACTCTGTCCTAGAAGGATTGTTTGGGGGGAGAAACAGTTGTGTTGCCACTTGTTCATGTGTTGGTATTTCTGGTATAATTGTTTTCTTTCCTATTTCCTATTCTTGAGCTGTCTTCTCTTGCTCTTTATTGCATATTCTTTTTGCTGAGGGCAAATGCCAATAGACCAGAGCGTGAAATTTCTAAAGACCAAGCTGTTAGCAGCCAGGTCAGACTGGGGCATGCATTCCACTGCACTGAAACTGGCTTGGTTAATTAAGAAGGGCTGTGGGAAGGAAGTGAAAGGGTCTCAGCTGCTGTATGGACTCTAGCAGAGTGGACTGTTTCAGTTCTCCCTGTGTGGCCGAAAGGTTTTGGTTGGTAAGAATGAACTCAAATTGTACTTCCATGAATTGCAGATGTTTCCAAGTCGTCTAACACAGCAAAGGAGAAAAGAACAGTTGCCTCTCATATCAGAAGAACTAGACTTATGGATGGGGAAGGTGGGAATCCACTTCTTATTACTTGTGCTTGTAACTGAGAAGGGTTTCTTGGTTGCCTCTGGCAGAGGAAAGGGATTATGGATTTGAATTGGATTCCGACTCATCTGGAAACCAAGGTTATGGAGCTTCTCTACAGTCAGATGCATCTCCCCTTAAGCCCTCCTCGGGGAACTTGGATGAGCCAGATGCAGTTACCAGTTTACCCACGGCCAGTGACATCTTGGTGTCCTATTCAACGTTTCCAGGTGAGTTGTTTTTTTTTATGAGGGAGGCAGTGATGCCAAGTGAATAGAGCAATGGATGACAATAACACTTGGCTTCTGTTCCTGGCTCTGCTGGTACCTTAATGGGGGGCTTTGTATGTGTCACTTCCTCCTACCTCAGTTTCTCCATCTAGAAAATGTGAAGGGTTATAGGTACCCCATTCATAATGAACTCTTGAGAGCTACAGGTGAAAACAGTCCTGCACAAACTAAACAGTATGAACATTGGAACATTTTTATTTTCATTCCATGCCTATTTCTTTTGGTGCGTGACAGTGCTCCATACTTTCAATGGAGAATCTCATAGTCCTTTACAGACAGTATATGAGAAGCCACTGTCTGAAGAGTTGTTATCCTCGTGTCACAGGTGGAAGTAGCTGAGGCACATGAAGGTTTTGACTTGCTCCAAGTCAGTCAGTAATACAGGCCCTACTCACCCACAAAAAAGAGGACTTCCAGGCCTGGGTTTAGAGAAACTTCTCCAGAGAGTGGAAGTATCATACCAAGGAGACTTCCCTTGCTGGACTGAGAGAGAAACATTTTTATATTCTTTCCAAAGGATTTGTCTCCTGGAGGGATCGCAAGAGTGGCAGCTGGTTTGTGGAAACCCTGGATAGAATACTTGAGCAATATGCTGATTCTGAAGATCTGCAGAAGCTGTTGTTGCGGGTAAGTGTTCCTTTTTTCTGATTTAGTGCTTCAGTTACTCAGTCTTTGAACTTAGTCTGCCTGTTAAGGCCTAAATTTCCAAAGTGACTATTGATTTGGAGAGCTTCAGTTTTTACATGCCCAATGGATGGTGCCTTAAAGGGACTTGATTTTTCAGAACATGAAGAATACCCTCTCACTTCATCAGGTCCCAGCAAGGTTTCTTTAGACACTGCTAGTTCCCCTTGAAAAACTATCAGCTTTAATCTTTGCTTAAGAGCCTATAATCCTGCCAGTGGCCAAAATGTTACCTGTCCCTGTGATACCAAAAGTACCAATGAGTTGGAGCAAGCAGCTACAGGCAGAATGATAAGTGTATTGCTATTTATATTAAGGAAATTATGCTAAGGAAGACTTGCTTCACTGATAATGTTGAGAGCTCTTCGACTGCCTCTTTAATTTTACACGCTCTGCTGCTGCGGTGACATTTTGTTTAGTCTTTAAGAATGTCAGCATTCTGGAAAACCGCACCAGATGCTCGCCTTTAATACTGCTTTTTATCTTCTGAGTGACGTAATCACATCTTAACTAGCGGCGTGAGATATAAGTGTGCGTGCTAATGAAGCGCTAAGCTTTGCTATATAGTCAGTGTTGGGAATGCAGAAGTTCTTGGAAATAACTCCCTATTTTGCTGCATCTCTGGTGCAGTGCAGTGGGATAGCATAGAAATCCATTTGGGTTGCTGTCAGATGTGTTGCTATCTGGGTTTTTGTTCTGTGCTGTCCAACAAAGATCAGTAGCTTACCTGATATTGTGTACTCTGCATACACTTGCAGCTCCAATTGTATTTTTTTTTTCCCTTCTGAAACTAGGCATATGCAATTCTTGTATGACAAATTGCTGATGTTTTTGGAGTTATGGTAATAAAGCACATCCTAAACTGCCTTAGGAATTGTTCCTATGTTCTCCTCAGCCTCCTTCTCCCCTTTGAAAGTTGGTACCAAAAAACACCCATTGATGTAATTGGTGCCATGCATGATCCTGCTTTCTAAAATGGAGGACCCAGTTCTTTGTGGAAAGGGGAATGTTTTGAAGTAATTCAATGCCAGTGGAAGCTTCTTGTGGAAGTAAGAGGGGCTCCTAGGAGTACGCCCGAAGAAAGGGGGCTCATATAATTCATGCTTCTGAATGAAAGAACTTTCACTCCCCATAAATGGCACAACAGAGCTTTCTATTTTTAACAAAACTGCATGCCAGTGTCGACGCGAAGGAAATGACTAAACTTCTCCTGTGCTCAGAAGAACTATTTCTGATTCAGACAAAGCACTTGTTGCATAAGCTTGGTGAGAGGGAAGGGGGACAGGAAGGTCAGCTCTGAAGGTGGCTTCCAGAAGTGAGCATCTGTTGCGGAGAGTGAGGAGGCAGGGGAAGAGGTGCTCAGTTCTAGAAGCAGCCTACTAACTGCTGCAGTCCACATCTGAGTCGTCTCCTCTCTCCTACTGTGTACAGTTCTGCTTGCTGCCCCTGCATTCAGTCCTCAATAAGGCCGTAAGCTGTGCTTGATCAGCAAACCAGCCAACCTCTTTATTTTCCTTCCTCTCTTTCCCAGGTGGCAAATGAAGTGTCTTCTAAAGAAAAATACAAGCAGATGCCAGGCTGCTATCACTTCCTTCGGAAATGGTTCTTCTTCATGACCAAGTGAAACCCAGGCTTGGAGGTCTCTCCTGTAAGTCAGGATTGTCTCCAGCAGGCCTGAGGACACCCCACACATGGCCATGGCTGCTCTGATTTGATTCTGTATTCAGCTGCTCCTGATTTGCATGTGTCCTGGGATGTGCGGTTGATTAACTCCCATGTTACTATGAAATGGAGGCTTTGCTCCCTTTCTGCTCAGAGCAAGACTGTTGGATTCCAGATCCAGAACATTTCAGGCAGGTGACAGCCTGTGGGATAATTCTGGGCTAGGCTAGTAGCTGCAGCCTTTGAGTCTATCTCCCTGTTCTTCAGCAAAAAGTGCCTTGAGCTGATTTAGGCTTTATGCTGGCTTTGTCCACTTTTGACCTGTGATTGCAGCTCCCTTGTGTGGGAGGAGGGGAAGATGAAGTGTTTGTATTGTATAATCAAAACCTTTTGCACTATGAATCAATGACATGCACCTGAATCCAAATGCTGTGGGTTGGGGCAGGGGAGAGTTTTACAGCATTTGTTACCTTTTTCTATTAAACTCATCATCTTTGTAGACAGTTTGTCTTGCTCTTTACTTATTCTCATCTCCCCTGATCTTCTCTTCTGCAGCTGGCCTGGCATCCCCCAAACCTCTCTTAGCTACAGTGACTGGCTTCTCCCACAAGCAGGGAGAATAAAAGCATTGCTGTGTCACAAAGCATATTTTGCAGTCTCTTGAATTTCCCACTATTGAATGATTGCAGCTGCAACCATTCAGACTTGCTAGGAACACCAGCCAGTCTGATGATTGAGGTCCAACTGATTCTATTTAAAGAAAATCAGAATATTTATTCCTGAGGCTACTGTTCGAAGAAGAAATTAAATTACTTTTCCTCTATAACAGACTCAAGGTCTTTGTCTTCTATCAAATATGATTGCTTTTGTATACAAGCTCAAATAGCATATGTGCAACTTTTTTTTTCCCCCTTTCCACTACAGGGAGAAAAATAACACAGCTGTGGTAAATGGAGTGATATTGAGCTGGCATATGTCATAGGGAACTGTGGAGCACCTGACAGAGCTAGGAAAGATGAGACAGGGCAGGAAATAGCTCAAGTCCTAATGGTTTCCCCATATTTTGGCCCTTCAGCATGATGGAATTTGTACTCTAAAAAGTCACAGAAGTGTTCACTGTTCTGAGCTCTCATTGTTCTTCTACCACTTCCTCTGCCTTAATTGCAGAGGTAGGTGAGGATCTGGCCTCTCTTAACTTCCTTAGTCCCTTAGTTTCTAGAAGCAACAACTAGATACTCATGGTTGCAGGCTGCAATGATTGATCAGTCATCTGGTGTTTGCTTTCTGGAGCAGCAGAGCTCCTTTGATTAATGGGATTGGGGTGGAGGTGACCTTCAACCCTTCTAGTTCATTTTCAGTGGAGAGTTCCTAGCTCAAGGTGGAGCAGGTGAATTTATATCTTTGTCCTAGTCCCTTGGGGATATGAGGAAATTGTAGCAAGAAAACAAGCACAGGCTTTTTTCTTCTCTGAATATACTCATGGAGCTCCTACTCACTGGAGATTGATGGGGTGTCAAGGAGATGCAAGTGCTGTGGGCTTTATTCGCCTTGAAAGGGTCTAAGTGCATTGGGAATTGCCATCAGTCTCTAAAAGCCTACCTCTATTTCCAAGTGGCTTTCATATAATTTGCTACTGCTAGCGGCCTGCTCTTTGGACAGCATTCTCTGCAAGGTTGTTTGCATACAGAGTGCCGTGGGCAGACAAGATACAGAGAGTGTAGCATCAGATCACTGAATAGAGGGAATGGCTGGGGGTTCTGTGCGTCTTGTGAATTCTGTGCCATGAGACTGTCATGTTACTTGGGGATCCTGTAGTTCTTGTGCGGTCAGTTCAGGCACAAGGGAAAGAGTAGTGGGCAATGGGAAGGATGCAAGAGAAGATGCAGTGAGAAGGGAGAATGGGGTTATATATCTCTCCTATCAGCTTGATCCTACTCTGCACCATTTTTTCAACCTCAGCTTTTATTTCATGGAATAAATACTCCTTTGCAGACTTTCCTGCAGCAAGGCAACCTCCTTCCCTCCTATTCCCTTCCTTCCCCAGGGACACGCATTATCCATGCATTGCAAAATAGATCTTGGGGATTTTTTTGCTTTGCTTTTTACTTATACACAAACTCCTCCAACACATCAGCTGTGACTTCAGTTTCCCGATGCTGCCTTTATTTCAAACTGCTTTCGTTTCTGTGGTCCCATCTTGGTGCATTGCCCAGGTCTCTTTGGGTTAGTATTTTTGCATAACCTGCAGAAAATACAGAACAAAGCACAGATCAATCTGGCAAACTAAGGGAATCGGCAAACACCATGCTGTACATCCAAACTCCATAAATCCTACCTTTTAAATGCGCATTTAAAAGTCCTATAGTGTTCTCTCTGCTTGAATAAATAAGACAAGTACTCAGGTCACCTCTTCTATTTAGGAGGATACCTTTCTAGATAGCAAATTATTGATGATAATATCAGAATATCATAGATGGGAGCAACCTGTGTTGTTTTCTCATGATGCAATTGTTACAGTCTGGAAGCTTATAAGAAGCCTATTGTAATATCTAACAATTGATAAGCAATTTCCTAAAACACCTTTATTATGAACCCTTTAAAAGGTGATCAGTATATCCTCAATATAAAATGTGCAGAGCTTTCTCCCAGTGTTGGCTAGAAATGAAAATCACTTGGCACGTTGCTCAGGAGAAAGGTGCCTATCCTGTCCCGCAAGAACTAATGTATATCAGGCATCTCTCTTGTCTGGCTCAATATTTTGTTTGAGTGCAGTTATTCAGGAACAAGATCAGCTTGGAATTGAAAGAACAGTAGCTGTTCAGAAAGGTCCCTGAGGCAATGATAAGAGTAGATCTGTATCTTATGGGGTGTAGCACACAGAAGGAGCATGCCCTGCTTCACTGTAGCAATCCCTGCTGTGGCTCTTTTCCCATGTAGATGTGCCCTAAGAGTCTTAAGTCAGAAGAATACCTGTTCTGGGCAATTTCCCCTTTGAGACAAGCCCTTTAAATTGAAATTGGGTTATTTTAACTACTTGGCAATGCCAGTTTTACAAGTTAACAAAGCAGAGCTGCTCTCCTGGCGGGTAGTAGAGACGAGAGCCTTACGTTGCTGATCCAGTCGTTGAAGGCAGAGACACGGGTGAAGACGGAAGGCTTGTGGTAGTAATTGCAGCCCAGGGAGGAGCCAAAGCTGACTACACCATTCACTTCCCAGTTGCCGTCGGCACGTTGACAGTTCAGTGGGCCACCGGAGTCCCCCTGTGAGGAAGGAGAAGCACCATTTATTGGTGGTCCTGGCATGGAAAAGCCATGTCTGTCTTTGTGGCAGGAGAGACGCCATCACTGGCCCAGCTTTATCGTAGAGCTGGAGATGGGACAGGGTAGTGAGACCAGAGCCTGAGCATGGGCCCAGTCGCAGATGAAAGGTCTCTGTATGGGCCACAGAAGATGCGAACAAGCATCTACCAAATATTCCTTGGTGAGATCAGCTGACATGAGTGGTGGGGAGAGGCTTCAAAATACAGCTAACACCAAAGGGCTCCAGCCCCCCCTACCAATGCCCAAGTCTGACTTCAAAGCCAAGCTCAGAAGTCCCATGGTCCTCAAACTCACATTGCAGCTGGAGATCACCCCATCACCGCCAGCACAGATCATGTTGGTTTTCACTACGCTCCCCCACCAGTCAGGGCTGGAACAGATTGAATAAGGTACCACGAGCAAATGGCCTTGCTGCAATACGTCTGGGAGGTCACCGTTTGCTGGAGGAGAACAGAGACAAGGGAGTTGCCTTCCCACAGATAATTCAAGAATCAAGCAGAGATTGTAGGCAACCCCCCTTGCAAGACAGGATTTGTGGTTCCTCCAGGGACAAGTCACCGGCGAGTCTATGACAAGGGTAGTGGCCAACTCCAGTCCCTGCTGTATTCCTCATTGAGGGGAATGTCTCAATTAGACTCAAAATCCTCATTCCATTACAAATGGTTCTTCAGTGAAGCAGTGATGTGGACGAGAGAAGCTGATGGGCCAGTTCTGGCCCTTACCACTTGAGGATCAAGCATAATAAGATGACCAAGTGCTGCTTTTCACCCTCTGGTGATGCCCTCAAATCAGGAAGGAAGCACAGGGGCGAGGTGGCTGTGGGAGCCTGCCCTCATTTACTTGTGCATCAAAAGACTTCCCCTTTGGGGCTCTATCGGCAACATTAACTGGCGTTTCACTCCTTCCACTGGGCGTATTAGCACTAATCGACCCAGCAGCCTTCTTTGTATTTCAGGTGCACCCTGAGCCCTTACACAGGGTCAGAGTCCTATTGTGTGAGCAAAACGTTCTGCCATAGAAAAATCTCTCTGCTACGCGAATGAAGCTAGAGCCAGATCAAATACCTTCTCCCCCTGAGGAGGCGCTGGCCACTGACTAAACCTCAGTCCCAAAGCAGAGCTTAATTCCAAAGGGCTTTATTTCATTATTCAGCTATATAGGCACTTACTCTGCAGCCTTCCCCATCCTGTCACGTAGCAGATGGCTTTCTCGGTAAGGATGCTGCCTGGTGTGGGGAGGCAAGCGAGCTGGATTTTATCGCTCAGTTGGACGTGCTGAGAGAGTTTGATCAAAGCTATGTCGTACCTGCAAAAACATTAGGGGGTCAGAGGAAAGGCATTAGTGCTTCGTGCTTACAGAGCTGTTCCCCCATTTCAGAGCAAACAACTGGCCTTCAAGGAGCAAGGCCAAGAACAGCCCCCAGACCTCCGCAGGCGGTTCCATCACTTCAGACTTCAGGCACTGCAGCTGCCCCAGAACAGAGTTGCCAGCTGGCTAATTGGCCTCAGCATCACCTGGAGCTGAAAGGCACCGGCTAACGAGCTGCTCCCAGGCACAGCACTGCCTGGGATGTATGCGGAGGCATTGCTTCCAGCACAGCAGGTAGCCTGGGGTGATCTCCTGACCCAGAAACAATTACAACTCTGTGCCCACTGCACCAGGCAGCGTCAGACAGCATCCCCGCAGCAAATGCAGCAGAACCAAAGGTAGGATTGACCGTCTTCCAGCTCTCTGCTGAGCAGCCCTTGATGGGCAGCTGCTCACCCGTCTGGCTCTGATGCAGTAAGGGACCTTTGGCCATCTCAGCCATTGCATGGTTTTCTCTTCCCCTAAGTAAGGCATTGCTTCATGCAAATCCAGGGTCAAATTCAGGCATGAAGATCCCCATGCTCCATGAAGAAATCCATGGAGCCGTGTCTTCCAGCACAGAGTTATTTAGTAAGGCTCAGCCTGTGTGGAAAGCACTACAAGCACAGTCTGTGACAGCAAGGGTGAAATATGTCCAGGGCCCTGAGAGCTTTGAGCTCCTTCATTCAAAGTTGCTGCTTTTTTTCCCCTGCCCACAATGGGTGATATTCCCTCAGCTGCTCAGCCGGTCCCCAGATTGCTACCCACACCGTGGCTGACAGCTCCATCTCTTCCAGAACAGTCGGGAAGCTCAGCCTTTCAGCAGCTTCCGTCTTGCCAGGCACCGGTGAGTCTCTGGAGGGCACCAGATGATTTTTTTTGGCTGCACCTCCCTATGCAAAGGGGATTCAATAGTGTTTCCCCAGCCTCTTTGAAGCTGGTGCTGCCTTACCCTGAACATACCCTGCATGCAGGCCCTGCAGGAGCTGCTCAACTCTCTTGCCTGTGCTAAGCAAGGCCGGGGAGGCCTTTGCTATTGCATTTGCTGCTGGCTGTTCAGCCGTACAAAGCCTACTCAATGCAAACAGAAATGTTCCTTTTTTTAATGCTGGTTTGCTCAAACCTTTCCCCTCTGTTTCTCCGCTCCCAACCCTGCTCTGCTTTGCCTTTCCAGAGGTGGTTGTGTTTAAAGAGCTTGAAAAGCCTTCGAGGAACTAAGAAGGGATCCTTTGGGTTGCAAAGAGCTAAATAAATGAATATTGTGCCCTGGTCTTACAAATCCCCAGATTGCGTTACTAAAAACCAAAAGAACTGTCCAAGGGCTGTCTGGAGTTTGGAGGACAGAGTTGTCCATGTTTGTAAGCCTATGAAGCATTGTAGAAAGCTTTGCAGATGCTTTGCTTTCAGGCTCCTCTAAAGGAAGAGTTTGAGGCTGGCTTGGGAAGGGGGGGCGGCTTTGTTCCTGAAACCACAACACCTGTGATGCTGAGGTCGGTGACACTTGTACTAATGCATTCAGGCTGAAGGCCCCTTCAGCAACCTCAGTTTAACCCAAATGACAAATCATTCTAATAGGACCAAGCAATCAGGACTTGTGGTAGAGGTGATCTCTTTTATTAGACCAACTAGATTTTTGCAAAAAAAGATACTTTAATTTAAAATTGCAAATAAAAACCATTTTTATTTATTTATTTATTTATTTTTTGCAAAAATCTAGTTGGTCTAATAAAAGAGATCACCTCTACCACACGTCTTGATTGCTTTTTCCTCTAGACCAATATGGCTACAACCTGGATATCTAACAGGACTGTTCACTTGAGGGTTTTGCAGGACTTGACGTGGGCTGACTGCACGGCTCAGCACGCCTGTCTGATGGGGTGTCACTTCTCCCCATTATAAGGCTGGAGGCCGTGCTCAGTGGAGCGGGGTATGCATTTGGCAGCGTAGAGCTGCGCTAAACAACAATTTGTACTGAATGCTACTGGAGCTGCTCAGTGTTGGCAGCTTGAGCTGCAAGTGTAAGAGCTGTATGTATAACAAACGAACAGTGTGCCCTTGTTGCGAGGAAGGCTAATGGCATCCTGGGCTGCATTAGTAGAAGCATTATCAGCAGATTGAGGGAAATAATTATTCCCCTCTACTCGACACTGGGGAGGCCACATCTTTAGTCCTGCGTCCAGTTGTGGGCCCCCTACTACAGAAAGGGTGTGAGCAAGTTGGAAAGAGTCCAGTGGAGGGCAATGAAAATGTCTCGGGCTGGGGCACATGGCTGGTGATGAGGAGAGGCTGAGGGACCTGGGCTTATTTAGTCTGTGGAAGAGAAGACCGAGGGGGGATTTTAATAGCAGCCGTTGACTCCCTGAAAGGTGGTTGCCAAGAGGATGGAGCTGGACTGATCTTGGTGATGACAGAACAAGGAGCAATGGGCTCAAGTTGCGTCAAGGGAAGTTTAGGTTAGATATTAGGAAAAACCTCTTACCAGGAGGACTGGAAACACTGGACAAGGTTACCCAAAGGGGTTATGGGATTTCCTTGGAGGTTTTTAAGGCCCAGTTCTGTAAAGCCTTGGCTGAGATGATGTAGGTGGGGCTGGTCCTGCTTGGAGCAGGGGGTTGGACTAGACGTGACCTCCTGAGGTCCCTGCCAACCCTCATTTGCTACGATTCTTTTTTAGCTATTTCACCCATGCTTTTATGACAGCTGCTGTTGAAACCTAAACGATCATCACAATCCCTCAGCAGGTTAGGTTGCATGTCTGAAATTTCTGGATGGGGGAAAACAAGAAGTATGGAGAGAGAGAGAACATCCCCTAACTCTTGGCATGTGTCCTGGTGAGAGAGGGGATGTGTTGACTGAGTCGGGCACCCTGTCCTCCGGGATAGGAAAGGCCTCAAGTGTTGGATTATCTCTCTCCAATTGCAATATTTCACCATTTTGGAAACCTCAATATGAGTCTAAGCTCTTGCAGGTGGCTCTAGCTTTTGAGTTGGGGTTCAGGGCTGGTAGGTCTCGGGTGCTTGGATTTTGATACCATCTCTTAGACCTTCCACAAAAAACTGCCATTGACTTACCCATTGGAGACCTTCTTAGGGTTCCACTTCTCATGGACGATGATTTCTGCTGGAGACGCTGCAACCGATCCTTTTTCTTCAACGTGTAGGTTATATTTTCCAAGAAGCACCCGATATGTCCGAGAGGAACTGAGGAGGAAAAGAGCCAGAGAACCGTTGAGTTGTGTGGCTCCTGGCTTGCTGCAAAGCTGGATGCATCTTTGGGAAAGGTGGTTAAATAAAGGCCAGGAAGTGTTTGTGGGAGCTGTTTAAATGACAGAGCAATACCTGCTAGCAACCCTCTTGAGCAAAGTTAAGCCTATTTAACTGGGTTTAATTGATCCTTATTTGTGCAAAATTAAGAATGATAATTCAGTGCATGGTGCATATTACCCATGCTTTTGTTGGTGGGAGACCTGGGAAATTGTTGACTGTTGACCAGAAATGAGACTTTGGACTTGATGATCCTATTTGGCATGGAAGAGCCTGTTTTGAATGGGCTTTGGTTGCAGATTGTATGCTGGTTTCTGGATATAACATTAGCATAAATGGCTGGCCAAGGATCTCCAGCTGATTTACCTGATGCAGTGAGCAGCTGTCATGACCCAGTTGGTTGCAATGAGGGTTCCTCCACAGGTGTGAAACCATCCACCACTGTAAGAGTATTGAAGGGAGGCCTAGGAGCAAAATGTGAAACAACGCTAGGAGTGCAGCTGACCGGTGTCTCACAGCACGACTGGGGAAGGGGACGGGACAAGGACCATCCAAACAGTCCGGACTTTGAATCAGGATAACTGTCTTAGGAAAAGGGTTTTCCCCCAAGGTTTCTATTCAGTGTTGCTTTACCAAAGCTATTTGCATGGCTTGCTCCAGGCAGAATTTATTAGCTATAGAGAAATGTAGTGGTTAAACAGCTCTTTACTAGTCTGTGTAGAAATAGATTGGAAAATGTTGGCAGCTGCTGTTATCCAGTCCTGTGATCGGTTATAGACTTTATTGAAGCAAATAGGGGTGCACTGCTTTTCCCCCCATTATTTTTCCATCCCATTTTCAACCAAACCAACAGGGCCCTGGTTATTGATAGCTAGACCTTTCCTGGAGATCTTGAAACGGATCACAGGCAGGGCTCAGGAACCTCTTAGCAATGGATTGAGGAGATGGAGAATCACAAACCTGCCATGGCCAGCTGTATGGTCTTGCGTCGTCCCCTCCAACCACTCGGGACAAAAAGGGTTTGTAGATGGGATCCCCACAACTGAGGACTGTAAGAGAGACATGGTGGGATCCACTTTAGAAACAGGCAGGTATCAAGCCATCTCCAGTTCTATTCTGGTTGGTACAGCGTGCCTCTCACCCCGGTATCCGAGCACCTGCATGTTTCTGACTGGTAGGGGGGCGACAGGGTTAGTCTAGAGAGCAGGCAAGATAAAAAGCTGCGTATGAGCCGGATACGTACCCCCAGGGGTCAAAGTGAGTGCCACAAATAGGATCGTGATCATGGTGTCCCAGGGCAGTGTGCTGTCAATGTGCATCTCCTGAGCCGTCTTATATAGCTGCAGTGCATATCTCTGGGAGATCCCGCGTGGGATGGAGCGCTGCGCCGTCACCGATGGAAAGTTTTACAACAATGGGACGTACTTCCAGAAAAGGTCAAGGTAGCTAGACCTTGAAATCCAGGCTCCATCTGGGTTTGCTCTTTTTTGTTGAGGGGTGGGGAGAGCACCAGGTGAGCTGGAAGATATTTGTTCCAGCTGTTTGCTATCCCACAACCTTGAGTTCTGCCTGCCGATATATTATGGGAGAGGAAATTCCTGTGTGGCATTAATGTCATGACTAGTCTCAGTGCACTTTAGGTACTGCCAATCCTGACGTGTCAGGATAACTTTGGGGCAGTGCTTACAATATCCTATTTTTGGCTATTAGTACCTACAATAGCCTATTTTTATTTTTTAGAATCGATCAGGGGGTGGTAGTGTCAACTTAGCGTCATCTGGAACAGCTAATCTTCTTGTCTAGATCATACGGGGTACATCCAGCTGTTCCCATTTCAAATAAACACAAACTGGAGACACCCTGATCTAGGAAAAAAGGTGAGAGATTTTAGTCAGACTCAACCAAGCTGTCTGCTAAAATAAGCACGTTGCTGTCCAAGGCCCTTCAGTACTCTCTTATGTCTTTCTGCCATGTCGGGAGCCGTAACAGATCTATTCCTACTGCTAACGTGTCACAAAGTGGCAAAACAACAAAGAAGGAAAGACCACAAAAAATAATTTTGGGAAGAAACTTCTTCCTCCGAACACTGCTTGGAAATGCTGTTTCATGGGGAAAACTGGAAAGAGCTTGTTTTGTTCTGAACCGGAACAAAATGGAAGATGGTGACATTTCTCCCAAACCAGAAATTCCCCATTTGCGACTGTTCTGCTCCCAAATACGCAGCTGTCACTGTGAGGGGGAAACGGGATCTAGTGCCTTTGCAGCTTGCAGAAGGGGTCTCGAGGGGTGGTTACAAGAACACCAGCTCTTTGGAGTAGGCAGCTTCCCCAGCACGTACCTGTATGGTGTTGCCTGCCCTGTCAGTGGTAGATGAATACCTATAGTAAGAAAACCCCATCATGTGAGCTGAGAAACTGCTCATCAACTGCTGATTCTTGAGAGCATCTTCCTCCCCACTTTGATCCCCGTTACTATAGTATCTGAGCTACTCACAGTCTGCAATATACTGATCCGGACGGCGCGCCTTGTGTGCTGGGTGTTGCTATTGTCTATGTTTTACAGAGGCACCAGGCTTTTAGGTGCCATGCCCAGGGTCAAAGAAGAGGTCTGAGAGAACAAGAAACTGAACCTGGGTCTCCTGACCACCACCACAGAGCTATAATCATCGAATCACCCCTCACCAGGCTTTTAGGTGCCATGCCCAGGGTCAAAGAAGAGGTCTGAGAGAACAAGAAACTGAACCTGGGTTTCCTGACACCACCACAGAGCTATAATCATCGGATCACCCCTTCCCTCTCCACTTGGGGCCAGATCAAGAACGTGAGACTTTGTGGTCAGGGGCCAATGTGTTGCCTTAAATTGTCTGAGCTACTCACTCCCCACCCATGATACTTATACTCAGTCCTGTCCTTGGGATACAGCCCTAGAGCCTTCCCCAACATGTGGAGTTTGGCAGAGGCTGCACCTTGCCACTCATCATGCCTTAATGTCTGAGCTCTGAACTGCTCCAGAATTGGCTCAGAGTTGCGACATGCTGGTTGATCCCCTGCAGAGAAATGTTCAAGCAGGTAGCAAAGCCCGCGTCAAAACTCAGAGCTGTCGGCCCACGGGCTCTGACAAGATCCATCTGGCCGGTGGCAGCTAATGCTCTGGATCTGTTCCAGACGATGGGAGCTGGAAGCTTTTACTAGCCTGTGCCAATGCTTCCTGTCATCCTTCCATTTAGTTTTAAAAGGCCAATTGGTGCATGCAGAGGAGAGCGGGTGGCTTTGGAGCGTAGACGGGAATATTTTACAGTACAGCTTTCTGCAAGGATGAGTCTCTTAGCAAACGGCAAGTCACCAAGAGGAGGTCTGGGGAAAGCTTAGACAGGCTGGGGCCCTGCACGTTCTGCCTCCTGTGCTGCTTTATTTCAAGTCCCCACTGCTGGAGCTTGCAGACTTTCTTTCCATGCTCAGAGCCACTGAGCCGCCGTGCCCTTCTCTGTGTCCCAGGAAGGTAGGGAAGTGCTGTCCCCAAAACACAGAGGCACGGTGGGTTATGTGTGGTAGCAATGAATGGGCGAGCACTCAGGAGCGTCTGACTCTCATGAATTGCCAAAGCATATGGATCAGCTTTTTTCCCCTTATGCCCCCTGTTAGAGCAGCAGGCCCTGACTGTCGTAGAACAGGTGCAAGCCGGGCCCAGGAAAGCTGGGATTTGGTGGATATGGGCCGGTTGCAACTTGGGGGCTTTAGTAGCTGCCAATGGAAGCGCTCAGTCCCAAGGGTTGGCTTTTGCCTCCTCCATCATTTTTGGGGACATTCATGGAGCTCTTGTCCAAAAGCACAGAGCTTTTGGGCCTGTGTTCCTTAGGGACTCTTCTGTATGCATCTTATAGCAGAGCACACAGGGTAAATCCGTATTGTCCGTTGAAAAGTAAGAATGAAAGAAACAAGCCCAGTTTGATTCCAGTTTCCATCCTCACCCCTCTTTCTTTGTGTGTAATCAAAATCTACCTTAGTTTGACTGTGGGGCAAGGAGTCTTCCAAGGAAACAGGTTGAAGCACATTCATCAGCAGGCTTATTCTGTTGCATAGGGAACTGACTGAGAGCTCTTCAAATTGAAGTTGAGGTAGATGGGAGATCCCTTAGTCTTTGTGGAATGTAATACTACGCTTGGTCTATGCACTGGACCTTGTGTTAACAAGAATGCTGGTTTGGGATGTTTCAGAGCTGAGAGAGCCCTTTTGAGTAAATTGCTAGCCGGGGGAATCAAGCCAATGTAATATGAATTTCTTCTCTTCATTCAACCAATAGAATATCTTTGGTTGTTTCTCTGTGTCTATGATTTTGTCGTCTTTTTGTTCTACTTTGGCTTTCCAATCTCTCAGCAAAAGATTTCTAGGCAGCTAATCCCCAGAAATCACAGACTCATAGAAAATGAGGGTTGGAAGGGACCTCAGGAGGTCACATCTAGTCCAACCCTCTGCTCCAAGCAGGACCAGCCCCAACTAGATCATCCCAGTCAGGGCTTTGTCTACCTGGGCCTTAAAAACCTCCAAGGATGGAGATCCCACCACCTCTGGACTTGTAGAAACTCTTCTTGTTACCCTTCGTGTCCTTTGCTAGCTGCTACTTCAGTGGTGCTTTGGCCTTCCTGATTTCATCCTTGCATGCCAAAGCAACACTCTTATACTCCTCCCTAGTCATTTGTCCAAGCCTTATAAGCTTTGTTTTTGTGTTTTAGCTCACTGAAGAGTTCCCTGCTAAGCCAAGCTGGTCTTCTGCCATACTGGCTAGCCTTCCTGCGCATCAGGATGGTTTGTTCCTGTGCCCTCAGTAACGTTTCTTTAAAATACAACCAGCTCTTCTGGGCTCCTTTCCAACCTCAGGCTGGCCTCCCAAGGTATCCTGCCCATCAGTTCCCTGAGCAAATCTAAGTCTGCTTTTCTGAAGTCCAGGATCCTTACTATGCTCCTCTCCTTCCTTCTTTTTCTCAAGTTGATGAGAGTTAGGTTCCCACCTACCTTTAAAACTCTTTCTGTCTGGCCAATAGCTAGTGGACTAAGATTGGGGCTGGTAGATCCTATTACAACACAAATAATAGTTATCACACAAAAAGTAAGGTTGGAAAGAACCTGGAGAGATCACATATTGTACTCCCTGCACTGAGTCGGGATCAAATATACCTCCAGCAGGTAATGGAGACAGTCCGTTTTAACTCTGGGTCAGTAACACGCTGGGATTCGAGAGTTCAGTCTCAGTTTATTTCCTTCAGTAGATTTACATGGAAAGCAAGGATGGAAAAAAGACCATGAACCTGAGACGGATCCCACGTTGTTGTAAACCAGTAAATCAGTTCAAGTTGATGGCACAAAGCATGTTTACACCAGGTAGAAATCTGGCCTCCAGAACTGAATAACTGCGCGAGAGACACCATGGAAGCAGAGCTGAACCCAAGGAAGTTCTGATGAGAGGGGTTATTAGGCTGTTATGGGATTATAAGTTTCATTACGAGCAGAATCCCTTTGCATCCACATTGTCTGGTGGAGGAAAAGAAAAGAAAAAAGTGTTTAATTATCATTAATAAGCTCCATTTGCCAGAGTAATGAGTTCCTAGTGAAGTGAGTTCTGGCATACAGCCATGCTGTCTGCTCTCAGGATGGTGTATCCTGCACTATATCAGATCTCTAGGCCAAGAGTGACAAAGATGGGAGTTTAAAGTAAGGCTGGAAGGACTTTGTCAGGTGCCTCAGTAAATTGCCTGAGGTTTCATTGCTGCTGAGAACCAAGTAGACCTCACTCATATCCCTCTGAAGTCCATGGAGGCTTCAGCACTCTTCAAAGCTGGAACACTTTTTCTGGTGCCTGAGTAAGGATATAGAGGTCTCGCGCTCAGCCCCTGTTTTTTAACCATCATTGATATGGAGAAAATTTAGGCTCACGTAGCTAAGTTGCATGAGCTCACATGTAGCCGCTTTAATGTGCATTAACGTGCTGTGCGTCCATTGTCCCATACCACACGAATGCACGTTAAGCGTCTACATGTGGGCTAATGCTACTTAGCTAATTGTGCCTAAATTTGGTACTTGCTTTAAGCAAGGATCAAATTTAGGCGGGATTAGCCTAAAATCACCCTTTTTTAAGGCACATTAAGGGCATGCATGCGCGTCCACGCCCTTAATGTGCCTTAAAAATGGAAATTTTCGGCTAATCCTGTTTAAAAGGGCCACGTGTAGACAAGCCCGTTGACTCCTTGCCTAACTTCCTCACACCTGGGATTTGGGCCTAGAGCTCTAAAATGGAAGGAAAGGGGAAGAGGGGACTGGAGGGCTAGGATGGATAAACTGGGTGTGCTTTTCTATGCGGGGATGTGAACTGACTAGAGAAGGTTAAACCCCGAACACTTTGCTTTAACATGCAGACACCCACCTTTCGTATCCAGTCAGTGTAGGCGGAAACGCGAGTGAAGACAGTCGGCTTCTCAAAAACATTGCAGCCCAGCCTAGACACAAAGCTCGTGATGCCGTGCACCTCCCATACCCTGCCACGACGGCAGATCAAGGGGCCACCGGAATCCCCCTAGACAATGTAAAGTGCAAAGATCTTTAGTGCAGTAATAATCCTTGATGAATTTGGTACATGGGGAGGATACTGGGAGCATCTCTGACTTAATGCGCCTGGACATCTTTGGACCTCTCATGCTGTCCAGAGGTCACAGTTGAAAGAATTAACACTGAGCCCAGCATTGTACTTGGGATGCCTCAGCTTCAACCTATCCTCAGGTTCGGAAATATCTTGGAAATTTTAAGCGCAGCCTCTGTATATTTTCTGTGCTGTATTTGAGTCGCTCATGCTAGGAGGGATATGGGCAGATTGAGTGAAAATGCTCCATTAAAAATAGATGAATTATTGTCTACATGCAAATAAGAGGTGAACACACAGTCATGGATGGAGATGAGGGCTGTCAGGCTGGCTACTGTCTTTTCACCAAAGGGTTGACTTGCAACAGTATTTTTTCCACAAACTGAGCCCTGTGTGCGCAGGTCAGTATTTTATGAGCATGCATATCTTTGGATGATCATATTTCAGAAGATGTAGGCAGCAGTCCCACTGGGACAAACAACCAGGGTAGATGGTGCCCTATAGCCCTCATGAGACAAGGACAGTAGTGTCTTATGAAACAGTGTCAGGGCACATGCAATGAACTTGTCTGGAATAACAGGATCTTGGCTTATAGGCTCTTGTGCCAACATACCCTCTTCCCGATTGTGAACTGCTCTGCAGTCCCCTAAACTGGTACTTCAGACCCCACTAGGCTTGTCTGGCAGAGGTGCCAGGTCTCTGGTTTAACTGGTAGATGATCCCCTATATCTTGCAATGAGATGGGGTTTCACCATGTCTTTCAGTCAAAGCTGTTAAAGAAGTTTGTGAGCCTCACTGCAGACATTGCTGGCAGGACTTACTTTGCACCCAGAAACTTTTCCGTCTCCTCCTGCACAGATCATGGTAGTCTTGACAATGTTGCCCCACCAGTTTGGCCGAGAGCACGTGGCATAATTCACGATGGGCATCATTGCCTCCTGGAGGATGCTAGGGAGGGGTCCATCAGCTGTAAAACAGAGGAGGCCACAAAAGGGTGGGACTATCAGGAGTGTTTTACACACAGGTGAAAGGCAAAATGTTTCTTACAAGGCTGGTTGATATCATGAACTGTACTAAACAGATGGGGAAACTGAGTCTGGGAGAGAGAAAGGGACTTGGCCAGGGCCATCCTGCAGAGCAGTGGCAAAGATGGGAGTTGAACAAGGTCTCCCAAGGCCTCGTGATCGTTTCCTCCACTAAATCATGCTGCCCAATGAGGTGAAGGAGATGTAAAGTGATAATTAGAAGAAAGCTAGCTTGGGCGGAGGCCTAGAAATGTGCTGCCAGGAACAAGCTGAACTCTGCTCCTCTTAAATCTTTTTCATCTCCACCCTCTGTGATTTCTTAGTTTCCTCGGGAAGTTGAGATGTGCTCTGGCTCCCAAGGAAGAGCCAGATCAGCTGGTTTGTGGTTAAGGAGTCTGGTCAGTCTGGGGGAGGTATGCCCTGCTTCTTCTAGCTAAGTTCTTTTTGGCCATTAGCCCAGATCGGTGTGCCCAGAGCTCTCCTGCAACACAATGCCCTCTCTATGCTGCATGGGGTATAGCCTACTCGGCTCTCACCCTTGTCAAGGGGCAAGGGCCTTGGCATGCAGTCATGGAGCCCTCCATACCATCCCTGTAGTGTGGTGTGTGTGGGCATTACGGCACATACATTACAGATACTGGAAAGCCTGATGTTAGGGGAGGCTGCACTACTTACTGCTGATTTGGCCCCATCCAGTGATAAAGCAGAAGCGGTTAGTCAGGATGCTGCCTGGTGGCGGCAGGCAGGCTGGCTGGATTTTGTCGTTCAACTTCAACGGCCAAGGCAGCTTAAGCAGGGCAAGGTCATTGCTGAAACAGACCAAGGAAGGACAGGGAGGGGAAGAGGTTAATCTCAGCTGGAGACCGCTGTACAGCACCTGGTGAGATTCAACCCCCCTGGATCTCTCTCTCTGCAGTTGCTCCCTTCTGTAGATTATACTGGTGATGGGCCTGGCTCAGTCTCTCCGTGCAAAACTGGTTTTAGTGGGAGTCAGCTCTGCATGAAGGCTGCAGGATCAGGGCCTTTCATCAGCCCCGGGGTAGAAGCCAAATGCAGACACGTGCATTCTACCACGAAGATGCAGCGGGAGCAGCATCGCCACAAATGCGCTGGGGCACTAGGCGCCTCTCTCAGCATTACAGAACTGATGCGGCCAAGAAGAACCGCATGTCTCGACTGCAGCTGCTGGGATCCAGGCCCCCGAGCCCCTTTTGGAAGGGAGACATGGGGTCCTGCATCACTTGGGCCCCCTTGAGTGCTATTCACTACATACAGACCTTGGGATCTGTAATTTGCATTGTCCAAATGACCAGGGTGTAATATGGGAGCAAGCAAACCAATCAAAACCTGGAATCGCAGAGCTACCCCCACAGCCAAGCCTCTGACATTGCACTGCATGTGCCTTCCTTCTCCATTAAAATATGTCTTGGCGACCAATTGTGCACCGAATCCCATTCAGCAGGGAATAACGAGCCAGGCTAAAACATAATCAGAAAGTGTGAGTGAAACTAAAGTCCAAGTTGGCAGGTCAAAGCCCAGCCTTGTGCATAGAGGCAATAAAGAGAAGACTAAATAAGTCCCCTCTGTCCCCATCCCAGTGCTGTAGGAACTGGTGGATTTACATGGTGCTGCGGCGGTCCCAGTTCTCCTTCACAATGATTTTGTCTGGCCTAATAGCCAAAGAGCCAGGTTCAGGTGTGCTCAGGTCGTGCTTCCCCAGGTAAACGAGGTAGTCTCTGTTTCTGCTGTATGAACCGACAAAATAGAAGAAAATGTGGACAAGCTTGCAAGTTTCTGATTTTCCTCCCAAACCCTCCACTACCCCCCGAGGCTTAAGCCCGGCCCCAATACTGTGCCATGGCCATCAAGGAAAACAAATGTTAGCTCCGTTAACTGACAGCAGTAGAAGGCCATATCTACCCTCTGTTAGAGCGAGTTGCTTATTTTTGCTTCCCTTCACCATTGCCCACTCCTAAGGTATTTCACAACGTTGCTTCTCAAGACTCCCTAGCTCCTTTCTCAAGGACCCTGGACATTTCTTACCAAAAGACTTTGAGTTCTGATTTGTGCCCATCTCTCCCACCTGGTCTCTCTTGTTCATGTTGCTCACTCACTTACTCAATGCAGTGGGCTGCAGTCAGCACCCAGTTGGTAGCAATGAGGGTCCCACCACATGTGTGCCTCCATCTACCATTGATGAAAACCTGGAGGGAAATCTGGAATTCAAAGACAGGATGTTAGCTGGACTTTACTGATGGCAAAGCCTCAGAACCCGTCTCATTCAGGTGTAACGCAGGATCTTTACCTGCCAAGGCCAGCTGTGGGGTCTGGCATCTTCACCTCCTACCACTCGGGAGGCAATGGGTGGGAAGGCAGGCACGCCACAACCGTAGGCTTGGAAATGC
>NW_005843160.1:132249-139557 GCF_000455745.1 Alligator sinensis | reverse complement strand
AGGGATGAGCATTTTAAAAGCAATTTAACTTGCATACTAGCCTAACCCTGCCCCCCACCTCTCTAAACCCCTGGGCTTCAGAGGTACAGAAAGTATTCAAGCTAACTCCTCTTTCCTGCAGCACAGTCGTATTGATTTCAGATAACTTCATTTATCTGAGTTGAGTAGCTAAGAAAGGGCCCCTCACCAAGAGATGGGTTGTACCACACCACAGCAAGGCTTAGAAAGGCAGAGGAGAAGCCCTGTGTAAGTGAATTGTGCATGCAGTAAGCTGGGGGGGTTGAAAATAAAATGTCCTGTGGAGTCCCCTCAGGTTTGTGACTACAGTTCACCTGTCAAGTGCTGGAGACCGAACCCCATTTCCAGGAAGCTTGCATTGCAGCTGCCTGTGCTCCAATGGCAGATCATAGTCATAGAGAATTCAGGCTGGAAGGGAGCTCAGGGGGTCACATCTAGTCCAACCCCCTGCTCAAAGCAGGACCAGCCCTATCTACATCGTCCCAGCCCAGGCTTTGTCTATCCAGGTCTTAAAAACCTCCAGGAGTGGAGTCTTCACAACCTCTCTGGGTAACCGGTTCCATGTTTTACTACCCTCCTAGTGAGAGAGTTTTTCCTAATATTTAACCTCAACTTCCCTTGCTGCAGCTTGAGCCCATTGCTCCTTGTCCTGTCATCTGCCACCACTGAGACCAGTCCAGCTCCATCCTCTCTAGACCTCCCTGCAGGGAGCTGAAGGCTGATATCAAATCCCTTCTCAGTCTTATCTTCTCCAGACTAAATCAGCCTAGTTCTCTCAGTCTCTCCTCACAAGTCATGTGCCCCAGCCCCCAAACCATTTCCATTGCCCTCCGCTGGGCGCTCTCTAATTCGTCCACAATCTTTCTGTAGTGGGGGCCCAAAATGGGATATAATACTCCAGATGCGGCCTCACCAGTGCCGAATAGAGAGGAAGAATCACTTCCCTTGTTCTGCTGGCAACGCTCCTACTAATGAAGCCCAGGATGCTTTTAGCCTCCTTCACAACAAGCCCACGCTGTTGGCTTATATTCAGCTTATTGTCCACTGTAACCTCCAAGTCCTTTTCTGCAGAGCTGCTGCTTAGCAGAGCTCCAGAGACTGAACTCCAGAGTCTGAACGTTACTGCCTCTGCTTCCCCTAGCACCCGCTATACTGCCATTCTTCTGTATTTGGAAAGCATCTCTTCCAAAAAGCACAGAGGCTATAAGTGAAAGACTTACCATAGCCCAGGAGCAGGGTGATGCACACCAACTTGAACATGGTGTCCCGTGCTGCAGGCTCTACAAAGGCAACTGCTGGATATTTATAGTGCAAAACTAGCTTGACCCAAAGCTGGGAGTGGTTGCAACAAAAAGCCATGATGCAACGAGATGAAGTTTCATTCCTAACCTTGGCGGGATATAATTTGCAACTGTGACACATCAGGTGTCTTTGAGGAAATGGAAGCGTTTTTCCTGTTTAAAAGTGATGACCTAGAACCTAGGGGCCAGCAACCTTTTCTGGTTGCAGGCTGGAATGACCCAGCTTGGGTCCAAGATGGGCTGGTGCTAGGACCTGGCTGTAGCCACAGCAAGGGGGAAATGCCCACCATCACCCCTGCTTCTCCCAGCTGCAGCATATGGAAAACTCCTGCCAGAAGACACCCCTGTAAGGCCTGCTTCTGCAGACCACATCCAACGGCTCCACAACCCATAGGTTGCCAACCTCTGACCTAGAATAGTTCATGTCTCATAAGGAAGAATTGATGTTCACATGCTACTGTAATGGGACCACCACTGGAATTTAAAGGTATGGGGAGAATGATGCTCCTCAAGGGGGGAGCGGGATGGTTTTTTTCCCCTAAGAAATCTCAAAACAAACATTTACTGTAAAGTCTCTCTAAGGCTCGCACTGACCCAGCAGGACCTGCATGTTAACGTTTCAGTAAAAAAAGGACATTTCCAGCCCTGTGCAGAGTGAAATGTATGGAGCTCAAAGCATCTCCTATAGGAAAGCAGATCTGAGCTGTCCCTTCCAGCCTGGAAAATGTCCATGGAGCCTGGGAGTTTCAGACCTGGTGATTAGATGGTGCTTGTGCCCAGCCTCAAAATGTTCCAGGGAAGGGCCAGCTGTTGCACAGTTATCTTGATGTCTGAGGGTGAAACCGAGGTTCAAGTCATTTGTATTTATTCATTTCCCCTGGCACTGTTGGCAGGAGTTTCTGGCTCGTCACACTTGCAGGACTCCTGTCACTGCTCTGTAGGTGCCCACGTTGGACGGGATGTTACTGCCTTCACTGGGATTGCCCTGCGGGAATCTTGTGGGTCGCCAGATTTTTATGCTGTCTGAGATCCGCAACTCCAGATGAAAGAGAAGGCAAATTATTTATATTCCTTTGAAAATAATAATTGTGTTGGGAGGCGAGCAGCTCTCTTGTTTCTGCGTCCTCCCGCATAAGTGGCTGAGACTATCTCATCGAGCTGCCGCCATGTCAGGGTTGTGGAAACTGGACTAAAAGCCTCTCCCGGTTCAGAACTGATCTCCGGTCCTCCTGTCTGTGGTGAGGCGGGGGGAGAGCACTGCTGTGAGCGTGGGCTGCTCACGTGTGTGTGTGTGTGTGGCACCCTCCTAACCACGGCACCTTGTGCAGTCACCCACGCTGTCTACCGCAAGGGCTGGGACTGGCACCAAGTGACTTGAGGGTATGGGGCTCTGTTCTCAAAAGGAGCCTCTCATCTTAGGAACCACAGTGCCATGGACTTTCAAAGACCCCTAAGCTCCTATGCACCATAAGGCCCTTTTGCAGATAGGGCTGAGGCATCCAAATAATTTAGCTGTCTGAAACGTCGCCCATGGGCCCACCTCTGATTCTGTCTTTTGGCAACTCGTAGGTGGAGAAGCTCAATGGCTCTCCTTTGGTGCACCTCCGTGCAGTATAACTGGAGGCTTTACATGAGATGAACCTCAAGGGGCCACGGCCACCCCTCCAGAGGGACCTTCCTTCTACTGGGAAGCACCGAGAAACCTGGATGTCAGTCGGAGCAGCTGTTTGCTCTCTCGCGAGCTTGAATCCTGCTGGCTAATGTTGATTGGCAAGGAAAATGTGTAGATTGCTTCCATTATTTATACATGGCATAACAGCCCCTGCCCCATTACTAAATGAGAGAAGGAGCCTAGGGAGGCTGGCCCTCCCCAACCCCTGAGATGATCCCATGCAGGCAGGGAGCCCTCTCACAAAACGGCCGCCCACCCCAGGAGCAAGCAATGGCCAACAGGCCTGGGGTGGAAGTGGAGGATCTAGTGACCTGGGAAGGGCCTTATAAGCACCAGTCTGGCCACAGGATGTGGAGGGGGAAGAGCTGCAGGCAGGAGTCAGGCCAGGAGTACAGAGGAAGGGCTCAGAGCTGCAGTGATGGCGAAGGAAACCTTGCATCCTGCAGTACCTTGGGCACTTCGGGCAAGGGCTTGCGTCGGGCAAGATTAGCCCACAGGAGGGGAACCTTTGGGGTTGGAGCGGACGCTTGTGTGTTTGCTTTACTGGAGGACCAGGTTCTGGCTGTAGGGATGGAGAAGTCCATGGGACTTTGGTTCCTAAGATGAGAAACTCTTTTTGAGAATAGAGGGGCATGTGGTCCTGAAACAGCGGACCCCCAGTTGCGGGGCTCAGCCAGAGGAAAGTGGGACAAGGCCAAGGAGGCCTCAACCCAGACAAGGGCCTACCATCCAAAACCCACTGTGTCCTCTGTGGCCAGCCTCCCTGTCAGTTTTATAACATCAAGGCATGGCAGGTGAGGTACAGGGTGGGACCCTGAGAGGCCAAATGAGGCAACACAGTGGGGCCCATGTAATGGCCAGGAGAGGTGGTCCTGCCACTCCAACATCCCATGCCATTACAACTGTTCAATAACATGTCCATAATAGTAGTGCCTGATGTATACTCCTGACGTGGCATAACATGACATCCAAAAATGTACAAAAGAGGGCAGTACAGTTGGGGAGAGCTCTGGATGCATCAGAAACCTGGGGTGGGAGCGAGACAGGGCTCTTGTCTGGTCTGTATGTGTTCCCCTAGGTGAGTGCTCAGCTGCGGAGGGGTAAAGGATTTAATAGATTTCATAGACACTAGGGCTGGAAGGGACCTCGGAAGATCATCGAGTCCAGCCCCCTGCCCAAAGGGCAGGAAGTCGGCTGGGGTCATAGGATCCCAGCAAGATAAGCATCCAGTTTGCTCTTGAAGGTGTTCAATGTAGGCGCTTGAACCACCTCCGGTGGCAGGCTGTTCCAGACCTTGGGGGCTCAGACAGTAAAGAAATTCTTCCTTATGTCCATCCTGAAACGGTCTTGTCGTAGTTTATGACCATTCGACCTAGTCGTCATCCCTTGGGGCGCTCTGGTGAACAAACGTTCCCCCAGATACTGGTGGTCACCCCTGATAAACTTGTAGGTGGCCATCAGATCCCCCCTGAGCCTGCGCTTTTCCAGGCTAACGAGCCCCAGGGCTCTCAGCCTGTCATCGTAGGGTCTGCTTCCCTGACCTCTGATCATGTGCGTGGCTCTTCTCTGGACTCTCTCAAGCTTCTCCACATCCTTTTTGAATTGTGGAGCCCAAAACTGGACGCAGTACTCCAGCTGCGGCCTCACCAAGGCCGAGTACAAGGGGAGAAGGGAAGGTCAGGGCTGGGATCTGGCAGATGTGGGACTGAGTTAATCCCAGCCATTGCCTCTCTCAGAGAGGTGCACAGCCAGGGCAGGGTTACTACATCTTTGTGGATGCAGCAGTTGCCCTGGAGCATTGCCAAAGGAGTGCTGGGGTTACGCCCTACCGCGGGCAATAATGGAGGTGCCAGCATGCTTGTTTGGGCACATTTTCCCTTGGAGAATGTTGCTATACTTGCAGCAGATCTGGACACCCCAGAGAAAATTACACAGTTCCTTTAAACATAGGAGTGAAAAGAAGAAGCAGACTTTGATTCCAGCTTGGAATAGCACCTGCATCACCACCTTTTATCCCAGCTTGTAACCACCAACTTCTTTTGGTTGCAAGAACGGAGACCCCAGGAAATGATGATGCGATTTAGCACTGTGCTGAATAGAAAGATCCCTTCCGGGGCCTGAAGTTGCAGACCAGTGGAACAGGAGATCCTTTGATTTTTGCATCTCCCAGATACCAAGCTTGAGCAATTGCCATGTGTAGCCAAGATTGCTGGTGCAACAGAATATTCTTGCTTGTTTCGCCCCCCTTTATTTTACTTATGCCCAAATCCTGAACTGAACAGTATGAATGAAGAACAGTAAGTTCTTCAAACCAGAGACCATGAGTCAGACTGTGATACATAACAAAGCACAAAGGTCTACTGAAATCAGTGAGAGTTGGGCACTGAGTACCTTTAAAAATCTGCCCCACTATCTCTGCTATCTGTTTAGATAGTGCTGGAGGCCTGGCCTGCTTCAAGCATTGATTTGAACCAAGGAAACCCTCTCTGTGATTTCTTAGCTTTCCTTGGGCAACCAAGAACTGCTCTAGCTCCCATGCAAGAGCCAGAATCAGCCAGATCTGCCAGATTGTTGTTGAGGAACCTGGTCCGTCTGGGGCGGTATGCCCCACTTCCTCTACCAAAGTCGTTCCCATTCCTTTTGCCCATCAGCACAGGTCAGCGTGCCCTCTGTGCCATCACTGAAGTGAAGTACGTGGGTGTTAAGGAACATAAGTTACACGCATGGGAATCTTGATCCTAGGAGAGGCTGCTCCACCTACTAGGGATTCACCCCATCCAGTGACAAAGCAGGAGAAGCCTTGGGGACAGGGTGGTACCCAGGGTGGGTACCTGGATTATCTTGCCCAATTTCACTGGCTGAGCCAGTTTGATCAGGGCACTGTCGTTGCTGAAACACAGACCAAAGGGGAATGAAGAGGGGAAGAGGTTAATCGCAACTGGAGATCGCTGTACAGTACCTGGCAATGATCAACTCCCCTGGATCTCTCTCTCTGCAGTTGCTCCCTTCTGTAGATTATACCGGCGATGGGGCCTGGCTCAGTCTCTCTGTGCAAAACTGGTTTTAGTGGGAGTCAGCCCTGCATGAAGGCTGCAGGATCAGGGCCTTTCATCAGCCCCGGGGTAGAAGCCAAATGCAGACACGTGCATTCTACCACGAAGATGCAGCGGGAGCAGCATCGCCACAAATGCACGGGGCACTAGGCACCTTTCTCAGCATTACAGAACTGATGCGGCCAAGAAGAACCGCATGTCTCGACTGCAGCTGCTGGGATCCAGGCCCCCGAGCCCCTTTTGGAAGGGAGACTTGGGGTCCTGCGTCATGTGAGCATCCTTGAGCACTCTTCAGTGCATACAGACCTTAGTATCTTTAACTTGCATTGTCCCCATGACCAGGGTGTAATATGGGAGCAAGCAAACAAATCAAAACCTGGAATCGTGGAGCACCCCCCACAGCTAGGCATTTAACATTACACTGGAAGTGCCTTCCTTCTCTGTTAAAATACGTTCTTTGGCGATCAATATTGCACCAAATCCCATTCAGCAGGGAACAACCAGCCAGACCAGAACATAATAAAAAAATGTGAGTGAAACTAAAGTCCAAGCCAGCAGGTTGGAGCCCAGCCTTGTCCACAGAGGCAACAAAGAGGGGAGTCTGCAGGTCCCTTCCATCTCCCATCTCAGTGCTGGAGGAAAGGGTAGATTTACATGATGCCCCAGGTGTCCCAGTCATCATGGACAATTATCTTCTTTGGCCTACCAGTCATGGAGCGGAGTTCATATTTCTTCAGGTCATGCTTCCCCAGGTAAATGCGGTATGTTCTGTCTCTGCTATATGAACCAACAAAACAGAAGAAAATGTGGGCAAGCTTGCAAGCCTCTTGGCTTCCTCCAGATCCAACACCACCCTTTGAGGCCTAATCCCAGCCCCAATGCTGTGACAAGACCATTGAGAAAAACTTGTGTGTTAGCTCCATTAATTGACAAGGCCTCAGACCCGTCTCATTCAGGTGTAACGCAGGATCTTTACCTGCCAAGGCCAGCTGTGGGGTCTGGCGTCTTCACCTCCTACCACTCGGGAGAGGCTTCCTCCAGATCCAACACCACCCTTTGAGGCCTAATCCCAGCCCCAATGCTGTGACAAGACCATTGAGAAAAACTTGTGTGTTAGCTCCATTAATTGACAAGGCCTCAGACCCGTCTCATTCAGGTGTAACGCAGGATCTTTACCTGCCAAGGCCAGCTGTGGGGTCTGGCGTCTTCACCTCCTACCACTCGGGAGACAATGGGTGCGAAGGCAGGCGTGCCACAACCGTAG
>NW_005843160.1:79601-132239 GCF_000455745.1 Alligator sinensis | reverse complement strand
AGGGATGAGCATTTTAAAAGCAATTTAACTTTCATACTAGCCTAGTCCTTCCCCCACCTCTCTAAACACCTGGGTGTCAGGGCTTCAGAATATATTCAAGATAACTCCTCTTTCCTGCAGTGCCACTGTATTGATTTCAGACAGCTGTATTATCTGTGTTGAGTATCCTCAAAGGGGCCCCTCACCCAAGATGGGTTGTTCCGTACCACAGCAAGGCTTAGAAAGGCAGGAGAGAAACCTAAGTGAATTGTGCATGCAGTAAGCTGTGGGGGTCGAGAAGAAATCGCCCTGTGGAGTCCCCGCAGGTTTGTGTCTACAGCTCACCTGTCAAATCCTTAGTCAGCTGGCACTAACTGGTCACCTTGTCTGGAATCCGTCTGGAGAAGCCGAGTCCTTAAAAGGCTACCACGCTACGGTACACATCAGAGTTTGTTGCTGCGCATTACTTGCACATGTAGACGTGCCCGGAGACTACACATGAAAGACTTACCATGGCCCAGGAGCAAAGTGAGGCACACAAACTTCAACTTGGTGTCCTGTGTTGCAGGCTCTACAAAGGCAACCACTGGATATTTATAGTGAAAAACTAAATTGACCCAAAGCCAGGAGTGGGGATGGTTGCAACAGAAAGCCATGCCGCAACAAGATAAGGTCTCTTTCCTACCCTTGGCAAGATATTATTCAGTACGTGTGATGCATTGGGTGGCTTTGAGGAAAGAGAAGTGTCTTTCCTGTTTAAAAGTGATGACCTAGAACTAAGGGTCAGCAACCTTTCATGGCTGTGGGCCAGCATGACCCAGCTTGACTCTAAGGCAGGCTGGTGCTAAGATCTGGCTGTGGCCACTTCTCCCTGCTACAGCAAGGGGAGAGCCCCCACCAGCAGATGCCCACCAGAGGTCTGACCAGGTCTGCAGGCCAGATCCAATGGCTTTACATGCCTTCGGCTGCCAGCCCCTGACCTATAACATTTCATGTCTTATAAGGAATAATTGACACCACGTGCTACTATAATGGGGCCACCACTGGACTTTAAAGGTGGGGGGAGAAAGATGCTCCTCAAAGGAAAGGAGGGATGCTTTTTCCCTAAGGAACCACAGAGCAGATGTTTACTGTGAAGCCTCTAAGGCTTGCACTGGACCTTCATGTTAATGTTTCAGTAAAGAAGGACATCTCCAGCCGTGTGCAGAGTGAAACATATGGAGCTCAAAACATCTCTTTTAGGAAAGCAGATCTGAGCTGTCCCTTCCAGCCTGGAAAATGTCCATGGAGGCTGAGAGTTTCAGACCTGGTGATTAGATGGTGCTTGTGCCCAGCCTCAAAATGTTCCAGGGAAAGGCCGGCTGTTGCGATGTTATCTTGATGTCTGAGGGTGAAGCTGAAGTCCAATTCATGTGTACTTATTCATGGTCTCTGGAGCTTTTGGTAGGAGTATGTGGCCTATCACACTTGCAGGACTCCTGTCACCGCTCTGTAGGTGCCCACGTTGGACAGGATGATACTGCCTTCACTGGGAAGCCCTGCAGGAATCTTGTAGATCACCAGATTTCTTTGCTGTCTGAGATCCGCGACTCCAGATGAACGAGAAGGCAAATTATTGATGTTCCTTTGAAAATAATAATTGTGTGAGCAGCTCTCGTCCTTCCCCGTAAGTGGACGAGACCATCTCATAACCCCGCCGTCAAGCCAGGGATATGAAAACTAGATCAAAAGCCTCTCCTGTTTCAGAACTAATCGCAAATGTACTTAGGCCTCAAGTGCAATACTTGGGTCTCTTTCCTGGCTCAGGTTTTCAAAGGCTTTGGCCATGTATAAAACTTGGATGGTGACAGAGGGCAGGACTTTCCAGAGCACAAAGTGTTTGGGGGGCCTTGGGCTCTCTTCTCCAAAGCAGTCACTCAGCTTAGGAGCTAAAGTCCCATGGACTTTCAAAGACCACTAAGCTCCTATACAGCATAAGCCCCTTTTGCAGATAGGGCTGAGGCGTCCAAATCATTTAGTTGTGTCTGAAACATCCTCCATGAGCCCATCTCTGATTCCGTCTTCTGGCAAGTCGTGGGTGGTGAAGCTCACTGGATGACACAGCAGGCTACTTCTGTGCGCCTCCATGCAGTATAACCAGAGGCTTCACATGAGATGAACCTCAAGGGGCCACAGACATCCCTCCAGAGGGACCATCCATCTACTGGGAAGCACCGAGGGACCTGGATGTCAGTGGGAGCAGGTGTTTGCTCTCTTGCTAGCTTGAATCCTGCTGACTAATGTTGATTGGCAGGGAAAATGTGTAGGTTAGTTTAATTATTTATAGGCTATTAAGTAACATTTCAGCAATAGCAGTACCTAATGTGTACTCCTGGCATGGCATCACATGACATCCAAAATCATAGAAAGCATTTAATTTTTTTAATTCATTTCTCCATTTCTTTATTGACATGGGAACTGGAAACACTTTGGTCTCGACAATAAAAGAAGGTATGTTTGTCTGTATTAAGCAGCAGGTATCTTTAATAAGTCTTCAATTGTGAAAAGATTTAACATTTAAAGTGGGACTGCCATAGTCTGACATGTCAGTCATGACATTAGGATGACTTCTGTAACCTCCGGTATGATGTAAAGAGGAAGAGAAATAGTTTAAAAAATAAATCTCAAAGCCAACTTTAAAAAATGTTAAGGAAAAGAGCAATTGACTTTTTGTGAAAATTCTATTTCTGAAGAAACTGGAAAAAAAATATTGGGATTATTTGTAGATCAGAATAAGTCCCTTTCAAAAAGTAGACATTTCCCTCAAACAAGAAATGCCACATTAGGACCAGCTGCACTCCAAATTTCCACCAAAGGCAGTGTGTGGAGAAGAGGATCCACTGTCTTCTTCCAGCTTGTATTCCTGTTGGTTCATGGGTGAGGTTTCTAGCCTGCTAAACAGCGGCAGCTGTGTTAGGCTCTGCAAAAATATTCAGTTTGGGCTGTTCACTGAGAGCTTCAGAAGGAAAACTCGCCCCATTTCACCTGTGCTGAGGGTTTTCTTGATAACAGGCATCAGGCATGAAGCCTGAGGAAACTGGTTTTAAGAACGATCCAGTGCAAAGGAGTATTCAAATGGAGAGAGAAACCCATTGGAGAACTTGGATCCATTCACTTACGTGCGCTGGGAAGACCCAACAGAGTGACACCCAACATGTGAAATGCCTCTTGAAGGCTCTGTGCCCTCCCAGGGTGTTTAAACACCTCCCGTCCTGAGAACTTGAGAAGTAAAAGGCGAGTTGGCGTGCAGAGAGGAAAGGCAATGAACGTGATGGGATGATATTGTGCTATTGCCCTGCTCAAGTGAGGCAGGAGTGCTTTGGGCGAGCTTAGACTTGATGGGGCCCCTTATTCTCTGTTTCTTGTGCCCGCTCCTTTTGAGTGCCCGCTGCTGCAGGCTGGCAGAGTCTCTGGAGCCCACTTTGGGGATATCATTAAAGCACTGAGCATCCCTAGCCCATGCCGCACCCTGGGGCTGCACCCTTCATCCTACACCCTATGTCAAGAGCAGAGAAAGGAGGTGCCGCATGGGAGGTGAGAAATAAAGCATAAGTGCTAAGGCGTGCCTGACTCACAGCAGTTTGCACAGGGCATTAGCCTGTGTCCCTCAATAAGATGCTTTACAACATAGGACCCAAATCATTTCCCTTCCCCTCCTGACTGCTAATAAGAGAGATCAATAGAGTGGGGGAGAGCTGTGGATGCATCAGAAAGGATGGGCTGAAGCCTGGGGTGGGAGAGAGACAGGGCTCTTGAAGCCCACCAGAGAATTGTCTGGTCTGTATGTGTTCCCCTAGGTGAGTGCCCGGCGGCGGATGGATAAGGCAAGACAGGCTGGGATCTGGTGGATGTGGGACTGTGTTAATCCCAGCCATTGCTTCTGTCAAAGAGGTGCACAGCCAGGGCAGGGTTACTACATCTTTGCGGCAGCAGTAGTTGCCCTGGAGCATTTCCAAAGGTGTGCTGGGGTTACACCCAACTGCGGGCAGTAATAGGGGTGTCAGCATGGCTGTTTGGACACGTTTCCCCTTGTTGCTGTACTTGCAGCTTATCCGGACTCCCCAGGGACAATCGCACTGCTCTTTTAAACACAGGATTGAAAGGAAGGAGCAGACTTTGACTCCAGCGCAGAACAGCCCCTTTGTCGCCACCTTTTTTCCCAGCTTGTAACCACCAACTTCCTTTGTTTGGTTGCCAAATGGAGACCCCAGGAAACGAAGATGTGGTTTAGCAAGCACAGGTCACAAGGCAAGCTGGTGAATGTGTTGCACTGTGCTGAACAGAAAGATCCCTTCTGGGGCCTGAAGTTACAAGCTGGTGAAGCAGGAGATCCTTTGATTTTTGCCTCCCCCAGAGACCAAGCCTGAGGCTGAGCAATTGCCACGTGTGGGCAGGATTGCTCATGTGACGGAGTATCCTTGCTTGTTTCTCTCCCCCTTATTTTAATTCTGCCTGAATCCTGAACTGAACTATATAAAGAGGAACAGTGGGTTCTTCAAACCAGAGACCAGGAGGCACACTGTGCTACCTAACCAGGCACAAAGGCCTGCTGAAATCAGTGAGAGCTGGGCACTGAAATACCTTTGAAAATCTAAGCCACTTTTTTTTTTTTTTAAATCTGTTTCGATGGTGCTAGTGAGTAGCGTGGTGTCAGATGCACTTCCAGCACCAGTTAGAGCCAAGGAAGATGATAATGAGAAGGTTTATTAGGCTTTCATGAGATTACACACAAAGTTGTGAACCAGACTCCTCAGTTTTGAACCATTTTCTGTTGGGATAAAAAGAGCAAAATGTTAATTATTTTTCATAAACCACATTTTCTCAGTAACAGAAAATAAACAGTCCCAGTGGAGTTCCCATTGCAAACACCCTTTTTGGATGCATCCGGAGCTCTCCTGTGCTCAAGGGGTACACCAAAGTCTGTTGGTGAGCCTGATCCAAATGCCCTGCAGTGTTGGGGAAGGTCTAGAAGCCAGATCTAAATCCATGCTTAGTGGCTTAGGCCCTTCTCTTCCCGTTCCCCATTTCCTTCCTCCATTGCTTAATGAGAACCGAAGTGCATTGTCACCAACAGAGACTCTCCAGCTGCATTCGATGTTACATATCGCATCATCTTTATCCCTTTTCCCAATATACTCCCTAAAATCCTTCCTCCCCTTTCACCGCCACTCAGGCTGTAGTGGTTCTTAACCTGCTCTAGGCATGGTTTGATACAAAGCAATGACACGAGAACTTGAGCCGTCAATGCTCTTGAGAGTCAAGACACTTCATTTGGTGTTTAAGTGAGAACTTGGGTGTCTTAGTTTTAGTTCTTGTTTTTTAAATCATTTACATGGGCAAATTGAAACCTCAGTGTTTGTAGACTGGCAGCAAGACTGTGTGGGGCACAGATATGAGAGCCAGAGCTGCTTCCAAGCTCAAATCTCGATACCAACTTCCCCGGAGTGATCACTGACCCCTTCCCTAATTCCTTCATACCCGGAGCTCTGGCCTAGAGCCCTAAGGAGGGTATCTGGAAGGGAAGGAAAGGGAAACCAAGGAACGGCAGGTCTGGGATGGATAAACTGGGTGTGCTTTTCCATACGGAACTACAAACCACTTGGTGTTCAACAGCCAGAACTTTGCTTTAGCATACAGACACCAACCTCGTTTATCCACTCGATGTAGGCAGACACACGCGTGAAGACAGTCGGCTTCTTAAGAGTGTTGCAGCCCCAACCGGATCCAAAGCTCACAATGCCAGACACCTCCCACGCGTCACCAGGATGGCAATTCAAGGGGCCTCCAGAATCCCCCTGCATATAAAATGTGCAGCCCTTTAGTGCATTAACAGTCCTGGCTCATGGACTGGGCTTTCTTGAGTGATGGGTTTGGTACAGCACAGGATGCAGGAACATTTACTCCTTTCTTTGCCTAGTGCCCTGGACCTCTTCATCCCCTTGTGTCCAGCTGAGAGCAGCCCATGGTCTCAGTCCCAAAGTGCCTGCACCCCAGCTTGAAGCTCTTCAGCTTTCCCCTAAGCTCTCACCCTTTCGTCTTGTCTAGGGATGCCAGAGGTGCTGAATCTCACTCCGCATAGGGTGCAGATTATTCCCTATATCTCACTGCAATGACGGAGTAGGCCGTGAGCTCTCCAAAGCCAATTATTTCCTAACTTGGAGGACTCCTTTGTTTGACTGTTCATAGTGAGACTACAAATTCACCAGCTCCCCAGTGTGAGCCCTCCAGCACTTTCCCTAGTTCCCATCTCTCCCTGGATCACCATCCCTGGACAGCAGTGAGAAGCACAGTGTTACCGCCCACCTTCCTCACACACTTACGTTACACCCAGAAACGACTCCGTCTCCTCCTGCACAGACCATGGTCGTCTTGACGGTGCTGCCCCACCAGTCTGGCAGAGTGCACGTGGCGTGGTCCACGATGGGCAGCAAGGCCTGCTGGAGGATGTCAGCAATGGGGCCGTTGGCTGTAAAATGGAGGAGAGGGTCCATCAGGAGGGTTTTACACAGGTGAACGGCACACTTGGAAGATGTCTTGAGATGTGTGAGGTCATATCCTATGATTTTAGCTCTTATGTGGTGCTCTTTATAGGGCAAGCTCCGAGTGCTGTACAGAGCAGATTGCCTTTTACAAGTGGGAAAATCAAGTCACAGAAAGAGGAAGGGACTTGGCAGGGACATCCTGCAGATCAGTGGCAGAGACAGGAATAGAGTCACTGTCTCCTGAGTCCTGATCATTGTTCCCTCTACTAGGCTACGCTGCCTCAAGGGAACATCATGTGGACCGGCTAATGGCAATTAGGCAAGATGGCAATATAGAAAAGGCACAAGAGACAAAGACAGCTCTCACAGAGGCTGCCCTTCTTACTCCAGAGACGCCCCCATCCAGTGACATAGCAGGGGAAGCCTTGGGACAGAAGCTCGCCCGCTGGCGGCAGGCAGGCAGGCTGGATCGTTTCACTCGGTACAACGTGCTCAGCCAGTTTGATCAGGGCAATGTCATTGCTGAAACACAAAGGGGAAAGGGGGAGGTTAAGAAAAATCATCCAGTCCCAAGCCTGTGACATTGCATTGCGTTCGTCACCAATAAACAGAGAGTCAGATCCCGTTCACTATGGGATTCGCTATGACATGACCCTTTGTTCTCCCTCCTGATTCCCTAAGACAGTGGTTTTTCAACCTTTTTAGTCTCAAGGTGCCTATTAAACTCTACGGTGTCCTTGGAAAAGGCCAGCTCTTGGCTTTCACTCGTTTCTTGACTATGGACATAGAATGAAGAAATTCATCTGTCGCAAAAAGCTCAGAAAGACCACAGCAGGTCCGACTGTTTTGGCCACTGTGGATTTGTACTGTTTTTGGAGTGTATCTTGTCAATCGTGGGTATGTGTTTCCATGCCTAATGGTGCTGATAACCTGTGGCACACTTAAAAGGAGATCACGGCACTGACTCATTACCCTAAGGAAACAGACAGCCTGGCTCTGAGACAAAGCTGGCTTGAGAAGACCGGGGAGAGGCGAGATTGTGGATCACTGCATAGATCATGCTTCTCTTCAATCATTTCTCAGATACACTGTGTCTTTCCAAATGGCAGCTTTCCCCAGTCCAGTTTTCAGAACCAGACCTTAATCGGAGTGGGTTTAGGGGCAAACAAAGAACCTAAAGCCAGAGCTGGTGGATCAGATCCAGGCCTTGTACATAGGGTCAAGAAAGAGGAGGCGCTACAGGTCCACCTCTCGCCCGCTTCCCCGGTGCTTTAGGATCAGGTGATTTACATGATCAGGACGGGGTTCCACTTCTCATGGACGATGATCTTCTCCACACCAGCAGCCACGGAGCCGGGCTCTTCTTCCTTCAGGTTCTGTTTCCCCAGGACGACTTGGTACTTTCTGCTGTTGCTGTGAACCGACAGAGCAGAAGAAAACATGGACACACTTACAAGGCTCTTGATTTCCTCCACGTTCCTCCTATGCTTCAAGGTCTAAACCCAGCTCCATGAGGCCACTGACAAAAGTTTGACAAAGCAGCTCCATTAGTTCATAGCAGGAGGCTGTTTCTACCACCCGATCACAACAATTGCACTCTTTGGCCTCTACACCTATTTCCAGGAGGCCGTCAAAAAAAAAAAAAGGGCCAAACTTTCTGAATCCTCTCTGAAGGGCTCTAGCCTTGTTTTTCTAATGAGATTTCAGCTTCTTGTTTGTGCTGTTGAATCTCCTGGGCTCTCCTCTGCTTTGGTTACCTGATGCAGTGGGCTGCAGTCAAGACCCAGTTGGTAGCAATGAGAGTCCCACCACATGTGTGAGCCCAGACCCCGTTCTTGTCATACTGGAGGGAAATCTGGAATTTAAAGATGTAAGGACATTAGCTGGGCTTTAACCTGTGTTCCCAAAAGCAAAGCCTAAGCACCAGTCTCATGCAGGGATAACGCTGTTTCTTTACCTGCCAAGGCCAGCTGTGGGGTCTGGCATCTTCGCCTCCTACGACTCGGGCAATGTTAGGCGCATAGTAAGGCTTGCCACAACCGTAGGCTGGGGAATGTATCACAAAGAAGAAATGAGCATTGTGAAAGTACTATAAATGACACACTGGTGGGCTGGGCCTATGCTGGTTTGATTAGAGAGGTGCAAGACATACAACTGTTAGGTTGGGGTAGAGTCTGTCACGTGCATACAGTGTGCTATGATGGATCTCCACGAGTTGTGGGTTGGACTGCATGACCCCCTAAGGCCCCTTCCAACCCTCATTTTCTATGATTCTAAGTTAGCTTCTCAAAATCAGCCATCTAATGCTAAGGATCAGGTACCCATATGGCACCTGGCACTGACTCAGCACCTCTGGAGAGGCCAAGCTCTGAATGGACCACGGCAAATGAATTTCTGCTTCACGCGGAGTGCGTCTACACATTCAATTAATGCGCCTGAATTTGCTGCACAGAAAATTCAGGCTCATTAAAGCACTCCCTGGCACACATCTACACATGCGTCCCTATTGGGAGCAAATTGAGCCAGCCAGGAGCAGCCCACTCCAGGGCTGTTTCTGCCCTGCTCTGCCCCCCTGCAGTACCCAGAGGAGCTCCAAGTTCCCCCAGGTGCCAGCTCCGGGCTAGCAGGGGGCACGAGGGCTTAGCCCTGAGCTCCAGAGAGTAGCGGGGAGTGTCCTGGCTGGACTGGCAGCTGCCTCCCAGCCACATGGAGTTGGGACCAGTCCTGATCTCTATGTGGTTAGGAAAGCTGTCCCAGCTGCTGGGCAGCTGCCTCTCAGCCACACAGATCGATAGATCCGGATCTCTATGTGGCTGGCAGGCAGCATCCCACTGAGCCGGCACCCCCTGTGGCCCCCTGCTGCCTTAGCTGATCAGGAGTAATTTGGTCCCCATCAGTGTGTACGTGTGCAGTACAGTGCATCAGTTAGTATCTACAGGTTAGTATCTACAGGTACTTGAAAATGGTGCCTTAGACTAATATACTGTGCAGTAATTGCTGCACATGTGTAGATGGTGACGCTTTACTGCGCATTAGATTAGTCTAATGCGCAATAAAGCATCTCATGTAGATGCATCCATAGGGTAGTATTGCCTGTGCAGATGGAACAGGCTCCAGTACTGTCATCTGGAAGCAAAAACTTGAGTTCATGCCTCCTCATTCCCCAGACTTCCTAGACTGCCCTTTTCCTCTTTTCAGAACGCTCCTATTCAAACAGTGTGGACATCGTCCATGAAAGACTTACCGTAGCCCAGGAGCAGGGTGAGGCACATGAACTGGAGCATGGTGACTGGTGTTGTAGGCTCAACAAAGGCGACCGCGCGGTATTTATAGTGCAAAACTAGCTTGACCCAAAGCCAGGCGCGCAGGGATGTTTGCAATGGAAAACATTGCTGTGAGATAAAGCCTCGGTCCTAACCTTGGCAAGTTATCATTCAACAAACATGATGCACTGGTGTTCTTGAGGAAACAGAGATGTTTCTCCTTTCCAGAATTGATTACCTAGAACAATTTAGATTTGGAGGGATAATTACATCCACTTGTTCTTGTAATGGGGCCACCCGTGGAATTTAAAGGGATGGGAATAATGATGTTCCTCGAGGGGAAGATAGGAATATTTTTTTCCATGAGGCATCTCCAAGCAAACCTTTACCATGTCACCTCAGACATGTGCACTGATCAGGTAGGACCTGTGCAGAGTGAAATGTTAATTCAGCCCTCTTTGGAAAGCAAAGGGTTTAGGTGTCCTGGGAGTTTCAAACCTGGTGATTAGCTGGAACCTGAGGTTGGTTACGTGTAACTGTTCCTGGGAAAAGGCACCTGTTGCATGGTTATCTCAAAGTTTGAAGGTGAAGCTGAAGTCCAGGTCGTTCACGGTTGCTACATTCCCTTGGTGCTGTTAGCAGGAGCACATGGCCCTGTTGTACTTGCAGAACTGTTCGTTGCACCTTCTCGTATTGTGCAGCTGTCAGCTGCTGAACATTTGGGTTGCTTCAGCATGGAGGTGGCTGTGCCTCTGCAGAGGGATAATAGGATGGCCAGTAGCCTGAGAGCATCTTAAGCTATGGACACACATTGATTTGGAGCCATTTCAAGGGGGAAGGAGGAACTCTTGCTCCAAACCACACAGCAGCTTTTACGTTCTAACAGTCATGTATCCGCTGGGGACTGTTCCAGTGCAGCAAAACTGCTGCAACTCTAACCCTGGATGAAGCAGCATGGAAACTGGAGCAATTTTCCTGTATTGGTGGCACTTCCAGGTTGTGTTAGACCTTGAACTTGTTAGACCCTTGAACTTGCTGTACTTGAAATGTCCATCCCCTCTGAGAGGTTCTGGAGAGCAGGCTTGGATCTGTTTTGATGCCACACTATGTTTTGATATAGCATAACTTTGTGATTGTGGTCTCCAGGGTTGGCAACCTCCAACCCAGGGCTTGGTGCTGGAGAAGTCCAGGGTCTTGCTTTTTTCTCTTCTCTGCTGGACAGCTCTCCAGCTCCTCTCCAGCCCATGACATTTCTAGCTGCTCACCCTTCCTTCACCACTTCCTCCCCCTGTCTAGCTGTTTCAAGTCAAAAGAGGCACCGACTGGCCAGATCTTTCACTTTCCCATGAATTATCCCAATACCTGCTCTTCTCATTTCTTCTGGGCTTAGGTAATGAGATGGCTTTTGTACATGCATCATCAAACCCGTTAGCTTGAACCCTGTTTTCTGCACAGTGCTAGGCAGTGCTGGATGTAGATCACAATCTGAGGTTCAGTATTCCTCATTAACCTCACCCATCCTTACTAATAAAGGAGATGTTTAGAAGAAGTGTCCCCCAGTTCTTCACTGCTGCTGGCACTGTGATGTTTCACAACATGCAGGAAATTCATCTGCTATGCTGCATGGTTGCAGTGGGGGCTGCTGGGCACACCTGATTCATTTCCGACCTCTCCCTGAAAGCACCGTCGTCTTGCAGCTGTTCCAACTGCACCTGAGAACAGCTGATGGGACACGGGTGAGGGATGCTGAGTATCAAATGGGACAAAGGTGGTTTATAGATTCATAGACGTTAGGAGCTGGAAGGGACCTCACAAGATCATCAGGTCTGGCCCCCCTGCTCTAAGACATGAAAGACTGCTGAGGTCAGATGACCCCAGTGAGGCGTGCACCCTTGAGCTGGGATTTCATCAAGCTGGCATGAGATGGTGTCCTATCCCTGTTGGGACAGGGTCCCGCTGCCTCCCCTTGAACACCACCAAATAGTCATTTAAAAATGAGAGGCAGCCACAAAGCCCAGAACAAGATTCTCTATTCCTTTTGCTGGCAGCGAGATTCCCAGCACGACATTCAGGTCTGTCTCATGCCTCAGGTGTTCAGTCTTTGGCTGTGTCCAGAACCTGGATGGTGGCAGAGAACAGGACAGTCCAGAGCACCAAGTGACTTGCAGACCTTGGGCTCTGTTCTCAAAAGGAACCTCTCAGCTTAGGAGTCAAAGTCCCAGGGACTTTCAGTGACCTCCTACTTCCAAAGTCCCTTTTGCAGATAGGGCTGAGGCATCCAATTAATTCAGCTGTTTCTGAAACATCCCCCATAGGCCCATCTCTGATTCCATCTTGTGGCAACTCGTGTGGCTGAAGAAGATCACTGGATGACATAGCAGACTATTTGGTGTACCTCTCTGCAGTATAACAGGAGGCCTGACAAGAGAGAGGCCTCCAAGAGCCATGGCCATTCCTTTAGAGCAGAGGTGGGCAACCCCCGGCACGCGTGCCAGAGCATCACGCATGAAGGCATTTTGCTTGGCACTCGGACCTTGGGAAAGGGGCTATAATAAGGATTGGGCCCCTTGAGGCTCCTTTGCTGTCCGCCCCTGGCACACCAACAAGTCAAGGTTGCAGGTGTTGTTGGCATTGCCCAAAAACGTTGCCAACCCCTGCTTTAGAGGGACCGTCCTTTTCCCGCGAAGCACTGTGGGAGCTGGATGTCACTTGGCACAGTTGCTCGCTTTCTTGCTAGCTTGAATCCTGTTGACTAATGTTTATTGGCAGGGAAAATGTATTATTGGTTGCATTATTTATACTCTGTTAAATGACACATCAGTAATAACAGGACCTAATAGGCAGCCTGATGTGGCATAATACACCACAGACTGCTTGAAACAGGCTATTATTTTTATAAACAAAAAAGAACAGCTGCTACTTAGTACCAATTGAAATGCCTTACCTACTTTTCTAGGGTAACGTGTGTGTGTAAACACGCCAACCTTTTTTTTTTTTTTTTTAAATACACCAGCTGAAAATGCTTCATCCTTGAAAAGAAGAGCTGATATTTCAGGCTGTACTAAGTAGCAGGTGTTCTTAATAGGCTCTAAAATAAGAAGACATTAAATTAATGTAAGCAAAAGAACCCATTGTATGTCTGTAAGAACATTAGGACGACTTCTGTTGTTTCCTGGACCAATGGAAATATAATAGAAACTATTTAAAAGTAGCAAATAAAAAAAAACCATTAAAAAAAAGCAAACTTCCAAAATGTTCTGCAAAAATCAGTAGACTCTTTTTGGAAATCCTGTTGCAGGAGAAATTTAAAATACATATGGCGTGGCAGGAGGGGGTGGGTGAATCAGAATAAAAGGCAGAATACTGAAATTTCTTCCCAACAAGAAATTGCCCTTTTTCACCAGTTCTACTTCAAATTTCCACTGGAGACAGTGAAGGAGAAGTGATCCACTGTCTTTTCCAGCTTGTATCCGTGCTGGCTAACAGGTGAGGTTTCTAACCTAGTGCTGCGCGGACAGCTGCATTAGGCTTTGGAAGAAACATTTGAATCAGACGGTTCGTTGAGAGGGCTGCAGAAGCAAATCTTCCCCCATTTCATTCTGTGCTGAGTTTTTTACTTGATAACAAATAACTGGCTTGTCACATTCATCGAGCACCAGGTCTTTAGAAGGCCAGAAACGATGCAGCCAGTGCTAGCGCAGCCAGCTCTTTACTAGGCATAATTGCATTAGCAGCAGCGTTAAGTGGGTATGAATTTATTCGAGTAAATTGGGACTGCAATTAAAAGGCCATTCTTAGATGGCAGACATGTGCCTGTGCCACTTCCAGGAACCCTCAAAACATGCAGCTGCTTTTCTCCTCATTAAGCATCTTTGTTTTTTCCCAAACCATTTCCATGGCAATGAATGTCTAAGCCACTTTTTTACAATCTGCCCCTTCTTTTCCTCATCTCTGGGCACAGCTACATGAGACGCTAAATACCCAGTAAACTAATTCCACCGTGCATTAGCGCATCACACGGAAAGCTGTGCTATTGCACTAATGCATAGTAAAATTAGTCTACTGCACATTAGTGTCGCTTAAAAAGTGTGCGCTGACACAACTGCGCAGTAGTACCGATTACTGCACATTTAGATAGTACCTGTTATTACAGGCACTAAACTTAATGCACAGTAACCACCGCACATGAATGTATGTGTAGACATGCCCTCTGAGGAGTTTTTTGTGTCTTGGAGAAGCTGGGTCTTGAGGGGTGGTAAAAAGAACAGCAGTTCTTTGGAGCAGGTAGTTAGCTGGTTGTCCTCTACCAGCAACCCTGCCACATGTCACATACTGTTGGTGCTAGACACGTAATAACAGTGAGAAAGACAGCTTGTTTGAGTTAAAATGCGTCCAATAATCAGTGGGTTCTTAGGGGAATCTTTCTCTCTAATCATGACCCCCATCACTGTAATACCAGGGCATTGCAGAGCCTGAATTGTTGGCTCAACCCTCCTCCCTTGAGGGAAACTAAGTGAAATCTTCTGATCAAGGGGAAACCATGCTGCAATAAATTGTCTGAGTTGAGCTAACCCCATCTGCAACGTCAGCATGTGAGGTCAGCCTCTCCCATGACACAGCCCTGTCTTAGATCCTTCTCCAGCAGACGTTGCACTTGGTTGTTCTGCCTTATGGTGTCCAAGCTGTGCACTGCACCCACAGTTGTCATGAGTCTGGTTTAAAAAAAACCACCCCAGTACAGAGGACTGTTGAAATACAGAGAGGGGAACCCTCCAGATAGCACAGAGCCATTGATCTGAGGGCTCTGGGATGACCCAGTTGCCTGGCAGGTGGCAGCCAATATTTCTGTATGTGTAACAGGTGATGGGCGCTGAATGTTTTACTAGCACGCTCAAATGAAATGCTTGTATCCCTGCTGGCTAACAGGTGAGGTTTCTAACCTAGCTGGGTCATCCTTCCATATCATTTGACATGGCCAGTTTATGCATGCAGAGGAGAGGGGACAGGGGAGGTGGGTAGATGACCTGCACTACAAAATGTTCCCTTCTCAAGTGTGTGTCTCCTTGTGAACCTCAAGTTACCAAAAGGAGCCCTTCTTTGAACTGGGCCTGAAGTTACTAGTCAGCAAGATGGGAGAACCAAGCTGGGTCTTGCACAGTTGGCAAAAACACTGATTTAGGATGCTTCAGGAGTGAGATGCAGTTAATGTATAAAGTCTCTGCATCATGATGAAGTCAGTGTAACACAACTGTTTTCTTTTATGCATGCGGGAATGTCCTGGATTGCTTTTCCGCTCCTCTGACACATTCTTGTTGTTAATTCTGCCTGTCCTGTATTTAGTCTGAAAGTATTGCCCCTGGATTATTTTAATGAGAAGGGGAAGGTGTAAGGAGACTAGTTTCCACCTGGAGTGAATCAGTAACTCAGATGAAGTCAATAGCACACAGCAATGTGTAGGACGCACTTCAAGCAGTCATTGAGCCAGGGAAAATGATGATGAGAAGGTTTATTAGGGTTTCATGGGATTACAGACAGTGTCACAAGCTGGACTCCTCAGTTTGCAGCCATTGTCTGGTGGACGGGATAAAAAGAAAAAAAGGGAGTTAGTTATTTTTTTCCGAAACTACATCTTCCTGCAAAATCAGAGCCATTGGTTCCTGGTGAAGTGAGGTGCATAGCTCTCCTATGCTCAAGGAGAGCAACTAGGCCTCTTGATGAGCCTGAGCCAACCAGCTTGCAATGCTGGAAGGGCTCAAGATTGAGCCCTGACTTTGGAGCCTAAATCAAGTAGTTGATTTTCAAAGGTGCCAAGCACCTGGGGACTTTCCCATGCTCCAAAAGATGGGCCCTTAGGTCCTTACTTTAGGAGCCAGCAGTGCTCTTACTCCAGTCTGACTTTGGCTCCTAAAGTAAGAACCTAAGGGCCCATCTTTTGCCAGTCTCATCAGTGCACACAGCAGGTTTGCTGTGTTAGGATGACCCTCAAACTCTCACGGAGCAGGAGGGGCTCCAGCCCAGAGCTCTGGCTCAGCCATCTAGAACCACGTGAAGAGGGAACTAGAGATGGATGGTCTGGGATGGATAAACTGGGTTGTTGTGACTTAAACATAAAGCACCCAAGTGCTGCTTAATCCATGGTCAGAAACCAAACTAAGCCCCCAGAGCTCTGCTCTAACATGCCAACACCCACCGTGTGTATCCAGTCGATGTAGGCGGACACCCGAGTGAAGACAGTCGGCTTGTTCAGCGTGTTGCAGCCCTCAGCGGACCCAAAGCTCACGATGCCAAACACCTGCCATACGTCACCATGATGGCAGTTCAATGGGCCTCCAGAGTCACCCTGACATAACACAAAATACATAGACCTTCAGCATGGTAGCAGGCCTTCTGGCTGATGGACAAGGCACGGCTGGCTTTCTGCTGGGATGACTATGATATAGGAGAGGATACAGGGAGCATGTGTGACTTCTTTGTCTAGCTCCTTGGGCATAGTGCATGGCCCTGGTGCCCTGAACGTCATCTAAACTTCAGGCATCACTTGCCCCAGAATAGCAACCACTTCAGATTAGATCGTGGTGCTGAGCGGTGAGAAGAGCAGAACCCCGAACTCTTAAGAAAATTGTTCTGGGATCTTGAGCGAACCTGGCACACGGCAAAAGGCTCTAGTCTAAAAGCACCGTTGTTTCACAAGAAGCTCCCCCTTGGTGCAGAGATGACAGCATCCCTGGTGGAGACTGAACCTCAAGAGCCAAACTCAGTTTTCAGCTCTTTACTAAACCGAGGCCATGAAAATATTCAGTTTGGTACCACGCGTAAAAGAGGCCAGGCCTTCCTCACTGTGAGTCAGTTGCTGGTGGTGCTGAACATCTCTGATGGTGAAGAGTTTTACCATATGTTTTAATCAAAACCCTAATTTAAAAAAACCCAAATAAACCCTCCTTTTTAAATCAGGAAGTCCTGTTTTGTTGTGTCTTCACAGCGAGGGAGTCTACATACAAGGGAGTCACTGATCTTCAGGAGTGAGAATTAAAGCCCATGTGGTGTGCCTCCGTTCCCTGCTATGAGTTCATTCACTTGCCATCAAGGGGGATGATCAGATGATGCACACAGTAGCACTACCAACCAGGCAGGGAAGACTTACATTACATGCAGAAGTGACTCCATCTCCTCCTGCACAGACCATGGTCTTCCTGACCATGCTGCCCCACCAGGCGGGCTGAGAACATGTGGCATAATCCACGATGGGCAGAACCGCCTGCTGGAGGTCATCAGAGATGGGACCGTTAGCTGCAAAACGGGATCACAAAGAAGAGAGCTGTAAGGAGCATCCGACACAGGTGACAAGCAAAGTCAGAACCACCTACGACCTAGGGGAGGTGATAATAGCCAGACCCTATATAGGGCTTCCATCTAAGAGTGCTTTAAATAGGAAGCTGGTATCCTGACCTCTGTCTACATGTGGGTTAAATGAAGCAGAGAGAAGTGAAACCTCCAACAATCATCCAACAGCCCCTGCGACAGGACTGGGAGAACCCAGGTCACACGAATCTTTGCTGTCTCCTCTAGACCACACTGTCGCCCGTGGACGGAGCAGGTCACTGGTTATTCCTGATCGGAGGAGATAGCAGTGCATGAAGGGCACATGCAGCAAGGCCCAGGGGAGAAACCCTCACGGTGGACAAAGGGGCAATGGGAAGAAAGTGGAAAAAAGTGAATTTTTAAGCTCCCGATGGGAAGGTGGGACTAGGAAAGCTCTGGGAGGTAATGCAGGGGAAATCCTTTCATTTCAAGCAGGAAGATTAGTTAATTCCCCTGAAGTCTTCCCCATCCTCAGCTCCTGGGATATCTTAGCTCTCCTCTACTGTCGTGAGAACTGATCTGGCACCCATGGATGTGGCAAACAGCCAACTGGGAACACGGACCCTGCACTAGCCACCCCCAATGCGTTGGTGTTAGGGCATTGTAGCAGGTGCTGGAAGGCACGACTCCAGGGCAAGCTGCTCTACTTACTCCAGAGACGTCCCCATCCAGTGACATAGCAGGGGAAGCCTTGGGGCAGAAGTTCGCCGGCTGGTGGCAGGCAGGCAGGCTGGATCGTTTCACTCGGTACAATGTGCTCAGCCAGTTTGATCAGGGCAATGTCGTTGCTAAAACACACATTGGAATTGGGAACAAGGGGTAAACTCAGCTGGAAATCACAGGGTGGTTTTGGGGAGGATCTGTGACCTCAGCACCTTCCCTGCAAGTGATGTCGCTCCCTCATTCCTCCACCTACAGAGACATGGGGCACGACTCTGGGTCAGACCTGGCCCCGGCGGGGGACAGTGTGTCTTGGTAAGTGGGGAAAGAGAGGCGACTGCTGACGGCACACAGCAATCCTCTCAACCAAGACTGGCCTTTCCAAAGAGCAACTTTCCCTGTTGCTATTTTCAGAGCATTTTTTAGGTTCTGGGAAGAAACCAGGGTGATTGGATGCAAGCCTTGCAGATAGGGCTGATCAGGACAAGGCTGCAGATCCCACCCACCCCCATCCGTGCATGTTAGGAAGACGTAGATTTACATGACAAGTAGGGAGATCCATCTCTCGTGGACGATGATCTTCTCCACACCAACAGTCACAGCGCCAAGCTCCTCTTGTTTCAGGTTCTGTTTCCCCAGAACGACTCTGTAGGTGTTGCTTTTGCTGCATGAACAAACAGAGCAGGAGAAAGCATGGGTATGCGGGCCAGTATAAGGGCTCTTGGTTTTCTTACTAAACGATCTCAGCTCCTAATTTGTGGCCATGGAGGATCTGTCATGTCCCTCCCATTTTGATTGCTCCTGTACCTGATGCAGTGAGCTGCCGTCAGGACCCAGTTGGTAGCAATGAGGGTCCCACCACATGTGTGACCCCAGGCTCCGTTTCTGCTGTATTGGAGGGAGATCTGCAATGCAAAGACATGAGGACATTAGCTGGATTTTGCCCTGTGCTCCCAGTGGCAAAGCTAGAAGAACCACACTTGTGCAACAAAAACGCTGTATCCTCACCTGCCAAGGCCAGCTGTGGGGTCTGGCGTCTTCGCCCCCTACCACTCGGGAGACGAGAGGTGGGAAGTAAGGATGGCCACAACTTTGGGCTGGGAAATACAACAGTGAATGAGAGATGAGAATGGCAAAGGTACAGTAAATTTTTACTTGCGTCCTGTCCCTTGTCTAATTAGCAGTCCATTAGGAAGAGTAACGAGACTATCCAAGGTACCCCAGGAATGGCAGTTCCCTAGTGAGATTTCTTTTCCACCCCTCTGTTCTCCAGTCTGACTATATGGATGGAGAACCCTTCATCTATCTGAGCTGGAGTGGACACCCCAAAATGGGATGCTCCCAGAAGTATGGTGGGGTGCACCACACTAACCCAGGCTGAGAGGGTGAGTGTGTGTACACAATATGCTGCAGGGGGGATGAATAAAAATCACTCACGCAAGTTAGCTTCTCAGGCTTAACTGTTAGGAAAAACTTCTCACTAGGAGGGTAGTAAAGCACTGGAACAGGTTACCCAGAGAGGTGGGGGAGTCTCCATCCTTGGAGGTTGATATGATCTGGCTAGAATACAGCCTTGGCTGGGATGATATAGTTGTGGGTGGCCCTGCTTTGAGAAGGGCCAACCCTCATATTCTGTTATTATAGGTGCCCATCTCTCACCTAGATGGCCATTCAGAGGCAGAGGCCAGAGCGACCAAATTCTCATCTTGCAGAAGTTTGCACTGAAGCAGAGATCAGCACAACGATAGGAAGCTGATGTTGTCGCTTCTCTGGGCTCTGGCTGTGAATGCACTTCATCTCTAGGGCTCTCACGCGGCAGTATCACTCTCTTTTAGTACCTCCGCTCTCCCCAGGTCCCTCTGAATTGGTTACCCACAACCAAACAGCATGGACCCCATATATGAAAAACTTACCATAGCCATAGCCCAGGAGCAGGATGAGGCACACAAACCTGAACATGGTGACTTGAATTGCAGGCTCAACGAAGGCAACCTCACAGTATTTATAGTGCAAAATTAGCTTGACTCGAAGCCAGGAGCAGGGATGGTTGCAATGGAAAGCCACATCACCATGAGATAAAGCCTCGGTCCTAACCTTGGCAAGTTATCAGTCGGCAAACATGGCACGCTGGGTGTTTTTTGAGAAAAGAGACGTGCCTTTGCTGTGGAAAATCCATGAGCTAGAGCATTGCTCCTCCCTGGAGGGGTAGCAGACAACCTGGCTTCACTGAAATGTGGCTACCATGTGATGGGATTCATGTTACTTAGCAAAGGGGAAAAGAGAGTATTTTAACCAAGGAACCACCCCACATCCCCTCACCATGGGATCCCCACATCCCACGGGCCTTGCCTGGCAGATTGACCTGCCTGGAGCAATGTTCATCTCATCCAAACTCACCCCGTCTTTCAAAGGCAAAGGGCTGGGCTGCCCCCTTCCAGATTGCTCAGCATGCTCCAATTCACACAGCAGCGATGCCGTACATGCGCCTCCGACCATAGCCCAGGAGCAGGGTGACACACTGGGCGTGTTCAAGGAACTAGAAATGCTTCTTGGATGATGACCTAGAGCCGGACAAGGTATAGCCCTGGAGGGATAATGGATATCCATGCACTACTGTAATGGGGCCAGCAGTGGACTTTGAAGGAGGGGGGAGATGTTGCTCCTCAAAGGCAAGAGGGATGTTTAGTCCAAGCAGTCTCAGCACAGATCCGTACTGTGGCCCCTCGAAGGCTTGCACTGCCCAGGCAAGACCTGCACGTTACTGTTTCAAATAACGTGCATCCCCAGCCCTTGGGCAGGTAAAGGGTTAAGTGATCCCTGCAGCTGGGACGTGGCCAGCGAGCCTGGGAACGGCAAACCTGGTGATTAGATGGGGCTTGGGCCCAGGCTGCAAAGGTTCCCGGGAGGGGCCGTCTGCTGCTTGCTTATCCCAGAGCTCCAAGGTGAAGCTAAGCCCAAGACACTTCCATCGCACCTGTCACGTGCTCTTGTCCACCCTGGGCTTGGGCCCTGGGTATGGCGCTCCTGTGTCTGATTCCTGACCCCTCACCTGGACCCATCGCCTCTGACTTTTCTCCCTGCTGTTCCTTTCTTGGCCCCTCTGCCCACCTCACCCCCACCTTTCCTCCAACATGCAACCATGCTGCTATGCCCTGTATTGCCCGCTCTGCTCCTCCGGACCCACGTTCCTCTCCAGCTACAGCCCCCGGCTCCACTGCTTACATTTTAGTGCCCCCCTGCCTTGTCCTTTGGTCCCCTGCAGTCTGTCTCTACTCCAGTGACAGCTTTCCTGAGCCAAATCTAACACTATATCATTGTAAAGCTCTTGCTCCTGCTAGTTACCACTGCCTGGGTCCACCCTTTTGTGTGTATGACTGTGCCAAATATTCCCCCTGCCCCACCGGCCTTGACTTGGTTATATGCTTTATATGTATCAAATGTTTGTTGTATGGTTATTTAGAGCCATGTGAACAGACCGCAGTTGGAGAGCCACTGCTGATGCTGACTACTGGGCCTCCTGTATTTGGGGTTTTGCTACAGGAGGTGAGTCTTTCCTGGCTTTCTGCTGGTTGAAGCCATGTTCCAGCTGTTCGTTGTGCCGAGCTAAAGGGCAGTGCACAGTTGTTTGCCTTTTCAGTGGATTTTTTTTCTTTTGGTAGTATAAGACTCTGAGAGCCATTGATTTCCGTTGAGTCTGGGATGTTTGTGGTCTTACAGAGGCCAGAATATGGTCTCTTGTGGTCAACACAGAGTCAAAAACCACAGTCGTTCTGGGGGAGCGATTACCCTATGCTGTGAACACGCATGGATGAACCAGGCAATGCCTTTGTGCCGTATAGAGGTCCTCATGCCATCAAAGACAAACCAGAGTTGCTCACTAAGCCCTTCTCGGTGGAGGCTTGTACCATATTTGAGTGTCTGATAAGGTTAGTATATATAAGCTTCTCTGTGCATCAGCTTGTCCATGTGTGTGAAGAATGAAATGCGAACCCTGTTACCAAGAGCAGGTTAAGCCTAACTGATGCTGATAAAAGAGCAAGGTATTGTAATTATGCAAAAGAGGATTTATTCCTGAAGCTCATTATCTTCCTGGGGAAGGTTGGCGTTTCATGGTTACCAGGTCACCCATTACCATAGTCTTAACAGTAAATGTGATGTTTCTGTGTGGACGGCACCTGGCTTTTGATACCTGACAGGATCGGTGCTTGGAGTCTGTTCACAAAGGCAGTGCGGTACCTGGAGCCTGGGCTCTGTTACTCTTACCAGCGCTGTAGCATTGAATACCACAGGCTGCAAAGGGACATCAGGGAGGCGAGGTTGTTCAGCATGAACAAGGGTGGGAGAACCTGCCCCAGAGAGAAAGAGATGCTTTCTCTTATGCTTTGTCTTCTTTAAGTGGAAATGTAAAGTGAACTTATTGCTATTTCAGTGTCCTCTGCTCTAAATGTCACTAGAGTAATGCAGCTGTAGCTTTCTGTTTTTAAACTACGTGACCTTTCTCTGGCCTGTGATGGTTTTTGAAGGTTGTCATGTATCTCAAGACAGGAAACAGCTTGGCCTTTTATAAAGGACTGGAGTGCCTGAGTTGAACTCTATGGGATGGAGAGCTGGGCTGGGGTTTCAAGACCTGGGCCTGGTTTTTGTGTATTGAACCTAGCCTGGAAGCAGTTCAAGCACAGCTCTCCATCCCCCAAGTTCAAATCAGACGCTTCAGTCCTTTATAAAAAGCCAGGCTGTTTCCTAACTTGAGATGTGTGAAAGTATCACAAAGTTTGAACCGTGTTGAAAAAGTCAGTTTAGAGTCAAGGTCTGAATGTACAAACCAGGGCCAGTTCCAGTTCCAGTTCCAGTTGCTTGCCACCACTTCCCACATGCACATGGCTAGGGAGAGGTGTTGGCCACTCAGGGGTAGATCTACAAAGCAGGGTGGGGTGAAGGGTCAGTCTTGCAACCTCATACCTGTAGGCATCCACCTTCCACTTTGTGGAGGCCTTATGCCCAAGTGAGGTGCTTGGGCTCCCTATACAGTTCCTAAGGAGAGTTAGGCACCTACAAGACCAGCACACTGAATGGGGACCTGCCCCAAACTTGCTGGTAGCAAGACCAAGGAGAGGAGAGGTCCTATGCCCTGTCTCAAAGGCAGTAAACCACCTAATGCCACGCCGGGGCCAGGTGCCTCCCTTCACTATGGATTCATGGCCATAAACCTTCTCTTGGAAAAAGGCACCCAAAGCTAGTGAAAGAAGAAGATGGAGGTGCTGCTGCCCCTCCTCATGCCCAGCTGTCAGTGCAGCCACCTGGCATCTGCTCTGAAACGCCTATGGGCCATCATGCCTTACAGATGACTGGCAGAGGAATAGCTTGTGTTTGGATCCTGAGCAGGCATCGGCGTGTGATAGGTGCCAAATTGCTGAGTCCCATGAAGCCCACATGGGAACTTGAACACAAAAACGGAAGCTGCTGTGGAGTTTGCGTACATCCAGAGTTAGATGCCAGGTGAGGTGGGGCTGTCAGGTTTGCTGTTGTGGGCTTGGTTGCCAGTGTTCAACCTGCACCCCCTCTAAGGGATCAAAGTCCTGGATTGGATTTACTCCCTTTCACGGTTCAGCTCTAAAGGGGCAGACACTGCAAAACACCCTTGCAGAGACATCCTCTGTAAACATATCCAGTCTTGAACTCAGCCTGCTGTGAGGATTGTTTTCCCCCATTCACTTCCTAGTGAACTCGGCCAAGCTCCCACAAATAAAGGAGTACTCTGGAGCACTTGTGTCTGGCATTTGGGAGCAAGGCTATGTGCTAACAGGTGTTGCACAGAAGGCCAAACAAGTTATGGACCCATTTTTCAGCCATGTCCTGGAAATGGTGTAACCAGCTGCTCAGGTTTCCCAGAGCCTCCCTGCCACCAAGATCCACACTGTTTGCCCGAGACGCAGCTGACTCTTATTGATCTTCCTCATGTATATAAGTGTGCAAGTGTTGCCTGTAAACTGATTGGCATTAAAGTGCAGGAGCTCTGTCTTTCCTGTCATGTCTGATCTATGAAGCCTTCTTGGGATGTTTGAAGATGTCAGCGCTTTGGCCCTTTGAAAGCCTTCACAGTGCAGCTACACACAGACACAAGCAGATACAGGCTTAACACGGGAAGGATGAGGAGATGATCTCTGGGTGCTGTCACAGGGAAGGATGGGGTAGATTATCAATCATAATACAGTCTTCAGCTTTCCATAAAACTAACAGGCATAACATTCAGTCTGTAGAAGTCTTTGGACTGGCGGGACTGAGCAATGGTGGGTGTGTGCATGTGTGCAAGACCATCACTTCTTGGCATGAGCTTAAGGAAGCAGATGAATAGCAGGGGAGCTGCCTCAGGTTACCATGCAGCTACCCTGACCAGTGTCTGCACTTGCCCAGGATGGAGGTGGATGCTGTGACCGAGGAGCAACAGGGCAAGACTGTCACGCTCACTTCAGCACTCTCCTCCCCCTTCTGCTTCCTACCCCACAGCTCCCTGCTTTGCTTTCACTTCCCCTCCACCTCCGTTCTTCCTTCTCCTGCGCAAGGTACAGCCCCAGTTCTCATTAGCTTGCATTCGGTGTCGTGTAGTGAATCCTGTTGGATCTCCTTGAAAATCCCTAAAAGGCTTTGGGCAGGGGATCTCTTTTCTAGGCAACTTGCTCATTTCATTAATTCTCCAAAAACTGCATCTTACTGCTCTCATTTGTGCCCGTCCTTTTTCCCCCCACTCTCCCCAGGGCTGTTCCTTAGTGGGTGTCGCTGTCTGGTCTTTGTCAGGGCTTCGAGCCTGAAAAATGCCTGTTGCAATGTAACTATCCATCGCCACACAGAGCCTTTTCCTTAATAGGGGGCTGCAGGGGTGCATGTAGGAGCTGGGGGCGAGGACAGCTGTGGTAAGGACCGGTCTACAGGATTGCTACCTACCTTGTTCCCCCGAGTGGCTGCTTTTCAATGTTTTTCCCACCCCTTGGGTTCAGGATGTAACCAAGGGGAGAGTCTAACGTTACTTCTCCTCTCCACTCCCCAGCTTGGACTGTGGAGACTTAGTGTGTGAAGAGGCACCCACTGCTTTGGGACATGGGTGACTCCATAAAAAAAACAGCTTGGAAGCCAGTGGTTTGAGCAAAGAGAGGGAAAAGAGTTGGGCATGAGCTGCTGACTGCAGATCTGCTCCTTTGTGGCAGGATGGTGCACGTCTTGGTGACACAGTCTTTGCCAGGCCTTCCTGTATCGCTAACACGGGGGCTTCTGATGGTGTCAGGTCGTCCACATCTGCTTCTTCACTATATAGCACTGAGACTCTCATCTATTTTATCTGCCAAGTTGCAGCCAAATATACTGTGTAAGGGCAGCATCTCGTATAGTGGGTGGTAGACGAGCGAAACACATTCTTTGCCACGACAGTATGGTGTTCAGCTGAACTGAGTTAAAGCTGGGGAAGTGTGTGTCCCCTGGGAGACAGAGCTGGTCCATCAACCTCTAGAGCCAGCTGCTAAAAGTGGCTTGTATGTAGCTAGTGATGCTGGTACCTGTATTACATTGATTGGGTCTGAATTACTCTTGTCCCCTGCTGAGGGACAACAGAGCATTGAGACTCTTGACTATTTTATCTGTTAAGTTGCAGCCCAATATAATCTGTAAAGAAGTCTCTCGACAAGTGGGTGGGGGTACTTTTACATTTCAAGACCTTGATATTCAAAATTGATGAGGCACCAACCACACACCACACATAGGAGATATAATTTTTATTTTAGTTTAAAAAAAAAAAAAAGACAGCATCGAGTGTGGGAGAGCCGTAGATGCATCAGAAAGAGTAGACTGAATCCTGAACCAAACAGGATGGAAGAGGAAGAGTGGGTTCTTCAAACCAGACACCATGAGGCAGACTGTGATATGTAACTAGGCACAAAGGTCTACTGAAAGCAGTGAGAGTTGGCTACAGAAGCACCTTAAAAAACTAGGCTGCTACCTCTTATCCATTTAGATAGTGCTGGAGGTCCTACTTCTAAAACCGATCGAGTAGCAATATATTGGACATGCTTCAAGCGCTGATTTGAACCAAGGAAAATGACCAAGTAGAAGGTTTGTTCGGCTTTCATGAGATCACCCACAATGACAGGAGCTGGACTTCAGTTTTCAGCCATTTGCTGTCGGAGGAGATAAGAAAAAAACGTGTTATCTTTCATGGACTGCATTTTCCTTCTCCCCCAGAGTAAATGGTCCTGCTCTGGTGGAAACCCACTCTTTCTAATGCATCCAGAGCTGTCCTGTGTGCAAGGGGTTACAGAAAAGCCTGTTGTTGAGCCTGATCCAAACAGCCTGCAGTGTTGGAGGGTCTAAAAGCCAGATTAAAATTCTACATTTTGTGATTTAGCCGCTTCTCTGCTTGCTCCTCCTGCTTCCTCCCCCATTCCTTAATGAAATGCAAAGGCTCTCCACCACACTGGATGTCCCACAAGCATTTGGGATATAGAGATCATTGCCAGAGATGTCAAGCTCAGATCTGGATGATGACACTTCCAGAGCCACCACTGATACCTTTACAGGGTATCAGTAGCCGAACAAGCAGACTTTGGACTAGACTCCTGACCGGGCCACCTAGAATGGCTGGAAAGGGAAATGAGGGACGAAGGATCTGCAATGCATGAACTGGGTATGTGACGGGCAAGGATTTCTGTGGGTGATATCTTCTATTGGACCAACTGTATGGTTCGGGAGGGACAGAGACAAGGGTTACCACTGCTCCCTTCCTCAGGTCTCTGACAAAAAAGCGAACAGCAGAGCTAGAGAGCGATAAAACGAAGGGCACCCAATGATACTATGGTGCAATAAAAGATGCAGCCCACAAAAAATCCTTGTCTTGTATTTTTCCTGGCCTATCACAGCTACATCATGCCTGTACTGTGTAAGATAGCTGTGCTTTTCTGTACTGAACTAGAAACCACAAAGAGAAGGTTAAATACCCAAGACTTTGCTTTAACAGACAGACACCCCCCTTGTGTATCCAGTCGATGAAGGCAGACACCCGAGTGAAGACAGTCGGCTTCTTAGGAGTATTGCAGCCCAGACTAGACACAAAGCTCGTGATGCCGTGCACCTCCCACGTGTCGCCGGATTCACAGTTCAAGGGGCCTCCAGAATCCCCCTGACAAAAAATTAAATAAGAGACCTTGATGAGTTTGGTACATGGGGAGGATACGGCCCCTTTTATTTTCTGTGCAGTATTGGAGTGACTCATGCTAGGAGGGATGTGGGCTGATTGAGTGACTCTCAAAAGTCACTAAAATCATTGTCTAAATGCAAATGAGAGGTGAACACACAGTGACGGGTGAGACAAGGGCTGTCGAGCTGGCTATTGTCTTTCCACCAAAGAGTTGACTTGCAACAGTATTTTTTCCTCAAACTGAGCCCTGTGTGTGCAGGTCAGTATTTTATGAGCACGCACAGCTTTGGATGATCATATATTTCAGAAGATGTAGGCAGCAATCCCACTGGGACAAACAACCAGGGTGGATAGCACCCTATCACCCTCATGAGACAAGGACAGTAGTGTCTTATGAAACCGTGTGAGGGCACATGCGATGAACTTGCCTGGAGTAACAGGATTTTGGCTTGTAGGCTCTTGTGCCAAAGTGCCGCCTTCCCGGGTGTGAACTGCTCTGCAGTCCACTAAACTGGTACCCCAGAGCCCACAAGGTTTGTCTGGCGGAGGTGCCAGGTCTCTGGTTTAACTTGTAGATGATTTCCCACGTCCCGCAATGAGATGGGGTTTCAGCATCCCTTTCAATCAAAGCTCTTAGAGAAGTTCATGAGCATCACTGCAGACATTGCTGGAGGGAGGGACTTACATTGCACCCAGCAATGATTCCATTTCCTCCTGCGCAGACCATGGTCGTCTTGACGGTGCTGCCCCACCAGTCTGCCTGAGTGCACGTGGCGTGGTCCACGATGGGCATCAGTCCCTGCTGGAGGATGTCAGGAAGAGGGCCGCCAGCTGCAAAACAGAGGAGGCCACAAGACTGGGACTATCAAGAGCATTTTACGTACAGGTGAAAGGCAAATGTCTCATACATGAGCAAGATTACGTCCTAGGATAACAGTAATGATAGCAATAGTCGTAGTAACTATGCCTAGCTTTTATGCAGTGCTGTTCATTGGCAGATCTCACAGAGCTGAACAAGGGAGGCTGGTATCAGGAACTGTATTAAACAGGTGGGAAACTGAGTCAACTCTGAACTAGACGACCTTTGCTCCTCCTAAATGGTTTCTGCCTCCAGCCTCTGAGATTTCTTCACTTTCTTTGGGCAGCTGAAACCTTCAGTGGTTCCCAGGGATGTGACAGATCCCCCGGTTTGTGGTGGAGTAACTGGGTCAGTCTGGGGGAGCTGTGCCCTGCTTCCTCTCACAAAGTGGTTCCCATTCCTTTTGGCCATCAGCACAGGTCAGTGTGCCTGGAGGTCTTTTGCAGCGCAGTCCTGACGCTAATTTGCATGGGGTACAGGCTGCTTAGCTCTCTCCATTGGCAATGGGCAAGGGCCTTGGCTCAAATGAAGCAGAGAGAGGTGAAGTGATTGACCCAAGGATCATCCAGCAGCCCCTGTGGCAGGACTGGGAGAACCCAGGTCATGTGAATCATTGCTCTAGACCACACTCTTGGCTGTGCACAAAACAGGTCACTAGTTATTCCTGATCGGAGGAGATAGCAGTGCATGAAGGGCACATGCAGCAAGGCCCAGGGGAGAAACCCTCACGGTGGACAAAGGGGCAATGGGAAGAAAGTGGAAAAAGGTGAATTTTTTAGCTCCCGATGGGAAGGTGGGACTAGGAAAGCTCCGGGAGGTAATGCAGGGGAAATCCTTTCATTTCAAGCAGGAAGATTAGTTACTTCCCCTGAAGTCTTCCCCGTCCTCAGCTCCTGGGATATCTTAGCTCTCCTCTACTGTTGTGAGAACTGATCTGACACCCATGGATGTGGCAAACAGCCAACTGGGGAGTGTGGTTCAGGAGATGAATCACGTGTTGTGTCTTCTTTGCACTAGCAAACAGGACCTGCTGTGTGTTTTTCCCGCCTGCATGAATTCCCCTTGCCCAGAGCAGTCCTGCACCAGCCGGTGCCCACTCTAACCCCTCACGGTACCTTGACTGCCCCAAGTCTCTGCATTGTGAGCGGGCAGCGGCCACAGCATGTCCCCACGGGAGCAATGGACTGGCAGCCTGGCAGAGCCAGTCTCACTTTTTGAACACGGACCCTGCACTAGCCACCCCCAATGCGTTGGTGTTAGGACATGTAGTAGGTGCTGGAAGGCAGGGCAATAGGACAAGCTGCTCTACTTACTTGAGAGACGTCCCCATCCAGTGACATAGCAGGGGAAGCTTTGGGGCAGAAGTTCGCCCGCTGGCGGCAGGCAAGCTAGCCGGATCGTTTCACTCGGTACCACATGTTCAGCCAGTTTGATCAGGGCAATGTCGTTGCTGAAACACAGATTGGGATTGGGAACAAGGGGTAAACTCAGCTGGAAATCGCAGGGTGGTTTTGGGGAGCATCTGTGACCTCAGCACCTTCCCTGCAAGTGATGTCGCTCCCTCATTCCTCCACCTCAAGAAACCTGGGGCACGACTCTGGGTCCGACCTGGCCCCGGTGGGGGAGGCAGTGTGTCTTAGTAAGTGGGAAAAGAGAGCCGACTGCTGACGGCACACAGCAATCCTCTTCACATACCTCACAACCAAGATTGCCCTTTACAAAGAGCAACTTCCCCTCTTGCAATTTTTGGGACACTTTTTTAGATCTCAGGGTCTTGGGATGAAACCAGGCTGATGCGATGGCAGCCTTGCAGATAGGGTTGATCAGGACAAGGCTGCAGATCCACCCACCCCAACCGTGCATGTTAGGAAGCCGTGGATTTACATGATAAATAGGGAGTTCCACTTCTCGTGGACGATGATCTTCTCCACAGCAGCAACCACAGACCCGGGCTCCTCTTGTCTCAGGTTCTGTTTCCCCAGAACGACTCTGTAGGTGTTGCTTTTGCTGCATGAACAAACAGAGCAGGAGAAGACATGGGTATGCTGTCAAGTACCTTGCTTTTCCTGAAACCCTCAGCTGCCGTGCAGGTATCAAAGGAGCTACAAAGCTGCAACAAGGCCATAAATTTAATCTAATGTGCTAACTCATAAATGTAGGAGGCAGTAGGATGCCTTGTGCATCCCCCCTTGGTTGCCCCTGTACCTGATGCAGTGGGCTGCTGTCATGACCCAGTTGGTAGCAATGAGGGACCCACCACATGTGTGATGCCAGGCTCCATTTCTGGTGTATTGGAGGGAAATCTGCAATGCAAACATGTGAGGACGTTAGCTGGGTTTTGCGCAGTGCGCTCAATGGAAGAGCCATAAGAACCAAGCTTGTGCACTGTATCCTCACCTGCCAAGGCCAGCTGTGGGGTCTGGCGTCTTCACCTCCTACCACTCGGGAGACGAGAGGTGGGAAGTAAGGATGGCCACAACTGTAGGCTGGGAAATACAACAGGGAACAAGGGATGAGCATGGCAAAGGTACTGTAAATGCTTACTTGTGTCCTGTTCCTTGTCTCCTTAGCAGCCCAGCTAGAAGAGTAAAGAGAGTATCCAAGGTACCTTGGGGATGGCCGTACCCTGGTGAGATTTCTTTCCCCCCTTCTCTTTTTCAGTGTGAGCACGTGGATGGCGAACCCTTCGTCTGTCTGAGCTGGACAACCCAAAATGGGATGTTCCCAGCAGATGTGGTACACCACACTAACCCAGTCTGAGAGGGTGTATGTGTGTATACAATATATTGCAGGGGGGAAGAAAAATTCACCCAAGCAAATTAATTTCTCAGGTTCAAATGTGAGGAAAAACCTTCTCCTGAGGTTGGTAGTAAAGCACTGGAACAGGCTACCGGGAGAGGTGCTGGCGTCTCCAGAGTAGACAAAGCCTTGGCTGGGATGATGCAGTTGGGGCTGGTCCTGCTTTGAGCAGGGGGTTGGACTAGATGTGACCTCCTAAGGTCCCTTCGAACCCTCATTTTCTATGACTGTAGTTGCCCATCTCTCACCTAGATGACCATGTATAGGAAGAGGCCAGAGCCTGACTGCACCACAGCTACCAAATTCCCATCTTGCAAGGGTTTGCACTGAAGCAGAGGCCAGCATAATGGTAGGAAGCTGACATTGCTGCTCCCTGGGCTCTGACTGTGAATGCGCTTCATGTCCAGGGCTCTCACATGGCCGTATCGTACTCGTACAGTGCCTCCCTACACCCAGGTCCCCCAGAGTTGGGTACTTCAAACTGAAGCACCCTCCCAACCAAATAGCATGGATGTTGTCCATGAAAATCTTACCATAGCCCAGGAGCAGGATGAGGCACACAAACCTGAACATGGTGACTTGAATTGCAGGCTCAATGAAGGCAACCTCACGGTATTTATAGTGCAAAGCTAGCTTGACTCGAAGCCAGGAGCGGGGATGGTTGCAATGGAAAGCCACATCACCATGAGATAAATCCTTGGTCCTAACCTTGGCAAGTTATCAGTGGGCAAACATGGCACGCTGGGTGTTTTTTGAGAAAAGAGACATGCCTTTGCTGTGGAAAATCGATGAGCTAGAGCATTGCTCCTCCCTGGAGGCAAAGGGCTGGGCTGCCCCCTTCCAGATTGCTCAGCATGCTCCAATTCACACAGCAGTGACGCCGTACATGCGCCTCCGACCATAGCCCAGGGGCAGGGTGACACACTGGGCGTGTTCAAGGAACTAGAAATGCTTCTTGGATGATGACCTAGAGCCGGACAAGGTATAGTCCTGGAGGGATAATGGATATCCATGCACTACTGTAATGGGGCCAGCAGTGGACTTTGAAGGAGGGGGGAGATGTTGCTCCTCAAAGGCAAGAGGGATGTTTAATCCAAGCAGTCTCAGCACAGATCCTTACTGTGGCACCGCGAAGGCCTGCCCTGCCCAGGCAAGACCTGCACGTTACTGTTTCAAATAACGTGCATCCCCAGCCCTTGGGCAGGTGAAGGGTTAAGTGATCCCTGCAGCTGGGACGTGGCCAGCGAGCCTGGGAACGGCAAACCTGGTGATTAGATGGGGCTTGGGCCCAGGCTGCAAAGGTTCCCGGGAGGGGCCGTCTGCTGCTTGCTTATCCCAGAGCTCCAAGGTGAAGCTAAGCCCAAGACACTCCCATCGCACCTGTCACCTGCTCTTGTCCACCCTGGGCTTGGGCCCTGGGTATGGTGCTCCTGTGTCTGATTCCTGACCCCTCACGTGGACCCATCGCCTCTGACTTTTCTCCCTGCTGTTCCTTCCCTGGCCCCTCTGCCCACCTCACCCCCACCTTTCCTCCAACATGCAACCATGCTGCTATGCCCTGTATTGCCTGCTCTGCTCCTCCGGACCCACGTTCCTCTCCAGCTACAGCCCACGTCTCCACTGCTTACAGTTTAGTGCCCCCTGCCTCAGTCTGCTCCTCTTCTCTGTCCTCTGGTCCTCTGTAGTCTGACTACCTTCCAGTGACAACTTTCTCTGGGCTAAAGCTAATATTTTATCATTGTGAAAGTCTGTCTCCTGCCAGTTACCACTGCCCAGGGCCACACCATAATGCTTAAGGATGTTCCAAATACTCCCTGGGTGGTTACATGCTTCATATGTATCAGACATTTTTTCTTGGTAAGATTATTCAGCTCTACATGCAGAAAGACCTCAGATCGCAGGGTAGATGGGTGCGGGCAGCCATTCACCGGAGAACCACGGATGACACAGACTGTTGGGCCTTTTGCATTCAGGGTCATACAGCTAAGTTACCAGGTGTTAGGAGGTGAGTCTTTCCTGGCTTTCTGCTGGTTGAAGCTGGATTCCAGCTGTTCTTTGCTCCTAGCCCCAGGGTGGTGGGCAGTTTTTTGCCCTTGCAGTGTATTTTCTCTTTTGGTAGTAGAAGAGTTGGAGAGCCATTGATCTCCATTGAGTCTGATATTGCTCAGCTGTAACAGAGCCCAGAATATGGCTCCTTGTGACCAGTGCTAGACTCAATATGCAATAAAAGACCCATGGTTGTTTATGGGGAGTAATTATGCTATGCTGTGTGCAATGAACCAGGCCATGCCTTTGTGCCATATAGAGGTCCTCATGCCATCAAAGACAAAGCAAAGTTGCTCACTAAGCGCTTCTCGGTGGATGCTGGTACCATATTTGAGTGTCTAATAATGATTTTGTCCTTGTTTGGCTCCAGTCTTTGCGAAGCCTTCCTGTATCGCTAACACAGTGGCTTCTGATGGTCTCAGGTTGTCCACATCTGCTTCTTCACTATATTCATGGAAAGGGGCAGTGGCCAGAAGCGTTTTAAATAGCATTTTCTATCAGCCACCTAGATGAGCAAAACGCGTTCTTTGCCACGACAGTATGGTGTTCAGCTGAACTGAGTTAAAGCTGGGGAAGTGTGTGTCCCCTGGGAGACAGAGCTGGTCCATCAACCTCTAGAGCCAGCTGCTAAAAGTGGCTGGTATGTAGTTAGTGGTACTGGTACCTGTATTACATTGATTGGGTCTGAATTACTCTTGTCCTCTGCTGAGGGACAACAGAGCATTGAGACTCTTGACTATTTCATCTGTTAAATTGCAGCCCAATATAATCTGTAAGGGAACCGTCTCGAAAAGTGGGTGGGGGTACCTTTACATTTCCAGACCCTGATATTTAATATTGAAGAGGCACCAACCGCAGCACACATAGGAGATATAATTTTTATTTTAGTTAAAAAAAAAAAGACAGCATCGAGTGTGGGAGAGCCGTGAATGTTGACCACTGAAGCACCTTAAAAAACTAGGCTGCTATCTGTTATCCGTTGGCCTCTAAAAACATGCTTCAAGCGCTGATTTGAACCAAGGAAAATGACCAAGGAGAAGGTTTGTTTGGCTTTCATGAGATCACCCACAATGACAGGAGCTGGACTTCAGTTTTCAGCCATTTGCTGTCGGAGGAGATAAGAAAAAAACGTGTTATCTTTCATGGACTGCATTTTCCTTCTCTCCCAGAGTAAATGGTCCTGCTCTGGTGAAAACCCACTCTTTCTAATGCATCCAGAGCTGTCCTGTGCAAAAGGGGTTACAGAAAAGCCTGTTGTTGATCCAGGTCCAAACAGCCTGCAGTGTTGGCAGGTCTAAAAGCCAGATTAAAATCCACACTTCATGATCTAGCCCCTTCTCTGCTTGCTCCTCGTGTTTCCTCCCCCATTCCTTAATGAAATGCAAAGGCTCTCCACCACACTGGATGTCCCACAAGCATTTGGGATATAGAGATCATTGCCAGAGATGTCAAGCTCAGATCTGGATGATGACACTTCCAGAGCCACCACTGATACCTTTACAAGGTATCAGTAGCCGAACAAGCAGACTTTGGACTAGACTCCTGACCGGGCCACCTAGAATGTCTGGAAAGGGAAATGAGGGACGAAGGATCTGCAATGCATGAACTGGGTATGTGACGGGCAAGGATTTCTGTGGGTGATATCTTCTATTGGACCAACTGTATGGTTCGGGAGGGACAGAGACAAGGGTTACCACTGCTCCCTTCCTCAGGTCTCTGACAAAAAAGCAAACAGCAGAGCTAAAGAGCAGGTAAAACGAAGGGCACCCAATGATATAATTGGTGCAATAAAAGATACAGCCCACAAAAAATCCTTGCCTTGTATTTTGTCTGGCCTATCACAGCTACACCATGCCTGCATTGTGTCAGATAGGCGTGCTTTTTGGAACTATTAACCACAAAGAGAAGGTTAAATACCCAAGACTTTGCTTTAACAGACAGACACCCACCTTGTGTATCCAGTCGATGAAGGCAGACACCCGAGTGAAGACAGTCGGCTTCTTAGGAGTATTGCAGCCCAGACCAGACACAAAGCTTGCAATGCCGTGCACCTCCCACGTGTCGCCGGATTCACAGTTCAAGGGGCCTCCAGAATCCCCCTGACAAAAAATTAAATAAGAGACCTTGATGAGTTTGGTACATGGGGAGGATACGGCCCCTTTTATTTTCTGTGCAGTATTGGAGTGACTCGTGCTAGGAGGGATGTGGGCTGATTGAGTGACTCTCAAAAGTCACTAAAATCATTGTCTAAATGCAAATGAGAGGTGAACACACAGTGACGGGTGAGACAAGGGCTGTCGAGCTGGCTATTGTCTTTCCACCAAAGAGTTGACTTGCAACAGTATTTTTTCCTCAAACTGAGCCCTGTGTGTGCAGGTCAGTATTTTATGAGCACGCACAGCTTTGGATGATCATATATTTCAGAAGATGTAGGCAGCAATCCCACTGGGACAAACAACCAGGGTGGATAGCACCCTATCGCCCTTACGAGACAAGGGGTTACCACTGCTCCCTTCCTCAGGTCTCTGACAAAAAAGCAAACAGCAGAGCTAAAGAGCAGGTAAAACGAAGGGCACCCAATGATATAATTGGTGCAATAAAAGATACAGCCCACAAAAAATCCTTGCCTTGTATTTTGTCTGGCCTATCACAGCTACACCATGCCTGCATTGTGTCAGATAGGCGTGCTTTTTGGAACTATTAACCACAAAGAGAAGGTTAAATACCCAAGACTTTGCTTTAACAGACAGACACCCACCTTGTGTATCCAGTCGATGAAGGCAGACACCCGAGTGAAGACAGTCGGCTTCTTAGGAGTATTGCAGCCCAGACTAGACACAAAGCTCGTGATGCCGTGCACCTCCCATGTGTTGCCGGATTCACAGTTCAAGGGGCCTCCAGAATCCCCCTGACAAAAAATTAAATAAGAGACCTTGATGAGTTTGGTACATGGGGAGGATACGGCCCCTTTTATTTTCTGTGCAGTATTGGAGTGACTCGTGCTAGGAGGGATGTGGGCTGATTGAGTGACTCTCAAAAGTCACTAAAATCATTGTCTAAATGCAAATGAGAGGTGAACACACAGTGACGGGTGAGACAAGGGCTGTCGAGCTGGCTATTGTCTTTCCACCAAAGAGTTGACTTGCAACAGTATTTTTTCCTCAAACTGAGCCCTGTGTGTGCAGGTCAGTATTTTATGAGCACGCACAGCTTTGGATGATCATATATTTCAGAAGATGTAGGCAGCAATCCCACTGGGACAAACAACCAGGGTGGATAGCACCCTATCACCCTCATGAGACAAGGACAGTAGTGTCTTATGAAACCGTGTGAGGGCACATGCGATGAACTTGCCTGGAGTAACAGGATTTTGGCTTGTAGGCTCTTGTGCCAAAGTGCCGCCTTCCCGGGTGTGAACTGCTCTGCAGTCCACTAAACTGGTACCCCAGAGCCCACAAGGTTTGTCTGGCGGAGGTGCCAGGTCTCTGGTTTAACTTGTAGATGATTTCCCACGTCCCGCAATGAGATGGGGTTTCAGCATCCCTTTCAATCAAAGCTCTTAGAGAAGTTCATGAGCATCACTGCAGACATTGCTGGAGGGAGGGACTTACATTGCACCCAGCAATGATTCCATTTCCTCCTGCGCAGACCATGGTCGTCTTGACGGTGCTGCCCCACCAGTCTGCCTGAGTGCACGTGGCGTGGTCCACGATGGGCATCAGTCCCTGCTGGAGGATGTCAGGAAGGGGGCCGCCAGCTGCAAAACAGAGGAGGCCACAAGACTGGGACTATCAAGAGCATTTTACGTACAGGTGAAAGGCAAATGTCTCATACATGAGCAAGATTATGTCCTAGGATAACAGTAATGATAGCAATAGTCGTAGTAACTATGCCTAGCTTTTATGCAGTGCTGTTCATTGGCAGATCTCACAGAGCTGAACAAGGGAGGCTGGTATCAGGAACTGTATTAAACAGGTGGGAAACTGAGTCTGAGAGATAGAAACGGCCTTGGTCAGGGCCATCCCACAGAGCAGTTGCAAAGACAGGAATTAAATAAGGTCTCCCAAGGCCTCGTGATAGTTTGCTTTACTTGACCATGCTGCCCAATGAGCCAAAGTAGATATAAGGTGATAACTAGCAGAAAGTTAGCCTAGGCAGATTCTAGAAATGTGCTGCAGGGAGCAATGCTTGATGCTCAAGCAGATGAACAAGCCAAACTGTGCTCCTCCTAAATGGTTTCTGTCTCCAGCCTCTGAGGTTTCTTCCCTTTCTTTGGGCAGCTGAAACCTTCAGCGGTTCCCAGGGAAGTAACAGATCCCCCGGTTTGGGATGGAGAAGCTGGGTCAGTCTGGGGGAGCTGTGCCCTGCTTCCTCTCGCAAAGTGGTTCTCATTCCTTTTGGCCATCAGCACAGGTCAGCGTGCCTGGAGGTCTTTTGCAGCGCAGTCCTGACGCTAACTTGCATGGGGTAGAGGCTGCTCAGTTCTCTCCATTGGCAAGGGGCAAGGGCCTTGGCTCAAATGAAGCAGAGAGGGGTGAAGTGACTTACCCAAGGATCATCCAGCAGCCCCTGTTGCAGGACTGGGAGAACCCAGGTCACATGAATCATTTCTCTAGACCACACTCTTGGCTGTGCATGGAGCAGGTCACTGGTTATTTCTGATCGGAGGAGATAGCAGTGCATGAAGGGGCAATGGGAAGAAAGTGGGCATTGTGAGCGGGCAGCGGCCACAGCATGTCCCCACGGGAGCAATGGACTGGCAGCCTGGCAGAGCCAGTCTCACTGTTTGAACACGGACCCTGCACTAGCCACCCCCAATGCGTTGGTGTTAGGACATGTAGTAGGTGCTGGAAGGCAGGGCAATAGGACAAGCTGCTCTACTTACTTGAGAGACGTCCCCATCCAGTGACATAGCAGGGGAAGCTTTGGGGCAGAAGTTCGCCCGCTGGCGGCAGGCAAGCTAGCCGGATCGTTTCACTCGGTACCACATGTTCAGCCAGTTTGATCAGGGCAATGTCGTTGCTGAAACACAGATTGGGATTGGGAACAAGGGGTAAACTCAGCTGGAAATCGCAGGGTGGTTTTGGGGAGCATCTGTGACCTCAGCACCTTCCCTGCAAGTGATGTCGCTCCCTCATTCCTCCACCTCAAGAAACCTGGGGCACGACTCTGGGTCCGACCTGGCCCCGGTGGGGGAGGCAGTGTGTCTTAGTAAGTGGGAAAAGAGAGCCGACTGCTGACGGCACACAGCAATCCTCTTCACATACCTCACAACCAAGATTGCCCTTTACAAAGAGCAACTTCCCCTCTTGCAATTTTTGGGACACTTTTTTAGATCCCAGGGTCTTGGGATGAAACCAGGCTGATGTGATGGCAGTCTTGCAGATAGGGTTGATCAGGACAAGGCTGCAGATCCACCCACCCCAACCGTGCATGTTAGGAAGCCGTGGATTTACATGATAAATAGGGAGTTCCACTTCTCGTGGACGATGATCTTCTCCACAGCAGCAACCACAGACCCGGGCTCCTCTTGTCTCAGGTTCTGTTTCCCCAGAACGACTCTGTAGGTGTTGCTTTTGCTGCATGAACAAACAGAGCAGGAGAAGACATGGGTATGCTGTCAAGTACCTTGCTTTTCCTGAAACCCTCAGCTGCCGTGCAGGTATCAAAGGAGCTACAAAGCTGCAACAAGGCCATAAATTTAATCTAATGTGCTAACTCATAAATGTAGGAGGCAGTAGGATGCCTTGTGCATCCCCCCTTGGTTGCCCCTGTACCTGATGCAGTGGGCTGCTGTCATGACCCAGTTGGTAGCAATGAGGGACCCACCACTCAGCTCCTGGGATATCTTAGCTCTCCTCTACTGTTGTGAGAACTGATCTGACACCCATGGATGTGGCAAACAGCCAACTGGGAACACGGACCCTGCACTAGCCACCCCCAATGCGTTGGTGTTAGGACATGTAGTAGGTGCTGGAAGGCAGGGCAATAGGACAAGCTGCTCTACTTACTTGAGAGACGTCCCCATCCAGTGACATAGCAGGGGAAGCTTTGGGGCAGAAGTTCGCCCGCTGGCGGCAGGCAAGCTAGCCGGATCGTTTCACTCGGTACCACATGTTCAGCCAGTTTGATCAGGGCAATGTCGTTGCTGAAACACAGATTGGGATTGGGAACAAGGGGTAAACTCAGCTGGAAATCGCAGGGTGGTTTTGGGGAGCATCTGTGACCTCAGCACCTTCCCTGCAAGTGATGTCGCTCCCTCATTCCCCCACCTCAAGAAACCTGGGGCACGACTCTGGGTCCGACCTGGCCCCGGTGGGGGAGGCAGTGTGTCTTAGTAAGTGGGAAAAGAGAGCCGACTGCTGACGGCACACAGCAATCCTCTTCACATACCTCACAACCAAGATTGCCCTTTACAAAGAGCAACTTCCCCTCTTGCAATTTTTGGGACACTTTTTTAGATCTCAGGGTCTTGGGATGAAACCAGGCTGATGCGATGGCAGCCTTGCAGATAGGGTTGATCAGGACAAGGCTGCAGATCCACCCACCCCAACCGTGCATGTTAGGAAGCCGTGGATTTACATGATAAATAGGGAGTTCCACTTCTCGTGGACGATGATCTTCTCCACAGCAGCAACCACAGACCCGGGCTCCTCTTGTCTCAGGTTCTGTTTCCCCAGAACGACTCTGTAGGTGTTGCTTTTGCTGCATGAACAAACAGAGCAGGAGAAGACATGGGTATGCTGTCAAGTACCTTGCTTTTCCTGAAACCCTCAGCTGCCGTGCAGGTATCAAAGGAGCTACAAAGCTGCAACAAGGCCATAAATTTAATCTAATGTGCTAACTCATAAATGTAGGAGGCAGTAGGATGCCTTGTGCATCCCCCCTTGGTTGCCCCTGTACCTGATGCAGTGGGCTGCTGTCATGACCCAGTTGGTAGCAATGAGGGACCCACCACATGTGTGATGCCAGGCTCCATTTCTGGTGTATTGGAGGGAAATCTGCAATGCAAACATGTGAGGACGTTAGCTGGGTTTTGCGCAGTGCGCTCAATGGAAGAGCCATAAGAACCAAGCTTGTGCACTGTATCCTCACCTGCCAAGGCCAGCTGTGGGGTCTGGCGTCTTCACCTCCTACCACTCGGGAGACGAGAGGTGGGAAGTAAGGATGGCCACAACTGTAGGCTGGGAAATACAACAGGGAACAAGGGATGAGCATGGCAAAGGTACTGTAAATGCTTACTTGTGTCCTGTTCCTTGTCTCCTTAGCAGCCCAGCTAGAAGAGTAAAGAGAGTATCCAAGGTACCTTGGGGATGGCCGTACCCTGGTGAGATTTCTTTCCCCCCTTCTCTTTTTCAGTGTGAGCACGTGGATGGCGAACCCTTCGTCTGTCTGAGCTGGACAACCCAAAATGGGATGTTCCCAGCAGATGTGGTACACCACACTAACCCAGTCTGAGAGGGTGTATGTGTGTATACAATATATTGCAGGGGGGAAGAAAAATTCACCCACGCAAATTAATTTCTCAGGTTCAAATGTGAGGAAAAACCTTCTCCCGAGGTTGGTAGTAAAGCACTGGAACAGGCTACCGGGAGGCTGTAGGTGTGCTGGACATTTTTCCTCCCTAGGTGCAGCACTTTGCATTTCTCCTTGTTGAACTGCATTCTGTTGTTTTCTGCCCATTTGTCTAACCTGTCCAGGTCTGCTTGCAGCTGTTCCCTGCCCTCCAGCGTGTCCACTTCTCCCCACAGTGTGCACTTCTCCCCACGGTATAACAGTAGGAAGCTGACATTGCTGCTCCCTGGGCTCTGACTGTGAATGCGCTTCATGTCCAGGGCTCTCACATGGCCGTATCGTACTCGTACAGTGCCTCCCTACACCCAGGTCCCCCAGAGTTGGGTACTTCAAACTGAAGCACCCTCCTAACCAAATAGCATGGATGGCATACATGAAAAACTTACCGTAGCCCAGGAGCAGGATGAGGCACACAAACCTGAACATGGTGACTTGAATTGCAGGCTCAACGAAGGCAACCTCACGGTATTTATAGCGCAAAGCTAGCTTGACCTGAAGCCAGGAGCGGGGATGGTTGCAATGGAAAGCCACATCACCATGAGATAAAGCCTCGGTCCTAACCTTGGCAAGTTATCAGTGGGCAAACATGGCACGCTGGGTGTTTTTTGAGAAAAGAGACATGCCTTTGCTGTGGAAAATCGATGAGCTAGAGCATTGCTCCTCCCTGGAGGCAAAGGGCTGGGCTGCCCCCTTCCAGATTGCTCAGCATGCTCCAATTCACACAGCAGTGACGCCGTACATGCGCCTCCGACCATAGCCCAGGGGCAGGGTGACACACTGGGCGTGTTCAAGGAACTAGAAATGCTTCTTGGATGATGACCTAGAGCCGGACAAGGTATAGTCCTGGAGGGATAATGGATATCCATGCACTACTGTAATGGGGCCAGCAGTGGACTTTGAAGGAGGGGGGAGATGTTGCTCCTCAAAGGCAAGAGGGATGTATAATCCAAGCAGTCTCAGCACAGATCCGTACTGTGGCCCCTCGAAGGCTTGCACTGCCCAGGCAAGACCTGCACGTTACTGTTTCAAATAACGTGCATCCCCAGCCCTTGGGCAGGTGAAGGGTTAAGTGATCCCTGCAGCTGGGACGTGGCCAGCGAGCCTGGGAACGGCAAACCTGGTGATTAGATGGGGCTTGGGCCCAGGCTGCAAAGGTTCCCGGGAGGGGCCGTCTGCTGCTTGCTTATCCCAGAGCTCCAAGGTGAAGCTAAGCCCAAGACACTCCCATCGCACCTGTCACCTGCTCTTGTCCACCCTGGGCTTGGGCCCTGGGTATGGCGCTCCTGTGTCTGATTCCTGACCCCTCACCTGGACCCATCGCCTCTGACTTTTCTCCCTGCTGTTCCTTTCTTGGCCCCTCTGCCCACCTCACCCCCACCTTTCCTCCAACATGCAACCATGCTGCTATGCCCTGTATTGCCCGCTCTGCTCCTCCGGACCCACGTTCCTCTCCAGCTACAGCCCCCGGCTCCACTGCTTACATTTTAGTGCCCCCCTGCCTTGTCCTTTGGTCCCCTGCAGTCTGTCTCTACTCCAGTGACAGCTTTCCTGAGCCAAATCTAACACTATATCATTGTAAAGCTCTTGCTCCTGCTAGTTACCACTGCCTGGGTCCACCCTTTTGTGTGTATGACTGTGCCAAATATTCCCCCTGCCCCACCGGCCTTGACTTGGTTATATGCTTTATATGTATCAAATGTTTGTTGTATGGTTATTTAGAGCCATGTGAACAGACCGCAGTTGGAGAGCCACTGCTGATGCTGACTACTGGGCCTCCTGTATTTGGGGTTTTGCTACAGGAGGTGAGTCTTTCCTGGCTTTCTGCTGGTTGAAGCCAGGTTCCAGCTGTTCGTTGTGCCGAGCTAAAGGGCAGTGCACAGTTGTTTGCCTTTTCAGTGGATTTTTTTTCTTTTGGTAGTATAAGACTCTGAGAGCCATTGATTTCCATTGAGTCTGGTATGTTTGTGCTCTTACAGAGGCCAGAATATGGTCTCTTGTGGTCAACACAGAGTCAAAAACCACAGTCGTTCTGGGGGAGCGATTACCCTATGCTGTGAACACGCATGGATGAACCAGGCAATGCCTTTGTGCCGTATAGAGGTCCTCATGCCATCAAAGACAAACCAGAGTTGCTCACTAAGCCCTTCTCGGTGGAGGCTTGTACCATATTTGAGTGTCTGATAAGGTTAGTATATATAAGCTTCTCTGTGCATCAGCTTGTCCATGTGTGTGAAGAATGAAATGCGAACCCTGTTACCAAGAGCAGGTTAAGCCTAACTGATGCTGATAAAAGAGCAAGGTATTGTAATTATGCAAAAGAGGATTTATTCCTGAAGCTCATTATCTTCCTGGGGAAGGTTGGCGTTTCATGGTTACCAGGTCACCCATTACCATAGTCTTAACAGTAAATGTGATGTTTCTGTGTGGACGGCACCTGGCTTTTGATACCTGACAGGATCGGTGCTTGGAGTCTGTTCACAAAGGCAGTGCGGTACCTGGAGCCTGGGCTCTGTTACTCTTACCAGCGCTGTAGCATTGAATACCACAGGCTGCAAAGGGACATCAGGGAGGCGAGGTTGTCTTCAGCATGAACAAGGGTGGGAGAACCTGCTTTGTCTTCTTAAAATGGAAGTGTAAAGGGAACTTATTGCTATTTCAGTGTCCTCTGCTCTAAATGTCACTAGAGTGATGTGGCTGTAGCTTTTCTGCTTTTAAACTGCTTGACCTTTCTAATGCTTTTATAAGGTTGTCATGTAGCTCAAGTTTGGAAACAGCCTGGCTTTTTGTAATGGATTGAAGCATCTGATTTGACATCTGGGGGATGGAGAGCTGGGCTGGCGTTTCAAGACCTGGGCCCCATTCTGTGCACTGTGCCTATGCTGGAAGTAGCTCAAACACAGCTGTCGCTGGGGTCAGTTTAGAGTCATGGTTTGAATGTACAACCAGGGCCAGTTCCAGCTGCTTGCCACCACTTTCCTCATGCATGTGGTAGCTCTGTGGCTAAGGAGTGGTGTTGGCCATTTAGGGCTAGATCTACAAAGCAGGCCAGGGTGAAGGGTCAGTCTTGCAACCTCAGATGCATAAGGACCCCCCCATTCTGGGGAGGCCTCATGCTGAAGTGAGGTGCTTGGGCTTTTTATATGATGCCTAGGGAGAGTTAAGGACCTACGAGACCAGCACACTGAATGGGGACCTGCCCCAAGCTTGCTGGTAGCAAGACCAAGGAGAGGAGAGGTCCTATGCCCTGTCTCAAAGGCAGTAAGCCACCTAATTTCACACTGGGGGAAGGTGCCTCCCTTCACTTTAGATTCATGGCCATGAACCTTCTCCTGCAAGAAGGCACCCAAAGCAAGTGAAAAAGAAGATGGAGGTGCTGCTGCCCCTCCTCATGCCCAGCTGTCAGTGCATCTTAGAGAAACACCTACCAGCTATTGCATCTTAGCGATGACTGGGAGAGGAGTAGCTTGTGTCTGGATCCTGAGCAGGCGTAGGCGTGTGATAGGTGCCAAATTGCTGAGTCCCATCAAGCCCACATGGGAACTTTGACACAAAAACAGAAGCTCCTGTGGAGCGTCAGCTAAGGAGGGGCTTTCAGGTTTGCTGTCATGGACTTGGGTACCAGCGCATCCCCTCCCGTATTGGATTTAGTTCCTTTCACATGGTAGACACTGCAAAAGACTGCGTAGAGAGATCAGCTTAAGATGATCCAGTCTTGAACTCAGCCTGCTGTGAGGACTGTTTTCCCCCATCCGCCTTGTAGTGAACTCGACCAAGCTCCCACAACAATGGAGGAGTCAGGAGCACGTCTCTCTGGCACTTGGGAGCAAAGCTACGTGCTAACAGGTGTTGCACAGAAGGCCAAACAAGTCCTTAGTTATGGACCCATTTTTCAGCCATGTCCTGGAAATGGTGTAGCCGGGTGCTCAGGTTTCCCAGAGCCTCCCTGCCACCAAGATCCACACTGTTTGCCCAAGATGCAGCTGACTCTTATTGATCTTCCTCATGTATATAAGTGTGCAAGTGTTGCTTGCAAACTGATTGGCATTAAAGCCCAGGGGGGTCTCTCTTTCCTATCACATCTGACCTACAAATCATCCCTGGGATGTTTGCAGAAGTCAGTGCTACGGCTGTCACAGTGCAGCTGCACTCTGGCACAAGCAGATGTTATGGGCTTAGCACAGGAAGGATGAGGAGATGATCTCTGGGTGCTGTCACAGGGAAGGATGGGGTAGATTATCAATCATAATACAGTCTTCAGCTTTCCATAAAACTAACAGGCATAACTTTCAGTCTGCAGAAGTCTTTGGACTGGCAGGACTGAGCAATGGTGGGGGTGTGCATGTGTGCGAGACCATCACTTCTTGGCATGAGCTTAAGGAAGCAGATGAATAGCAGGGGAGCTGCCTCAGGTTACCATGCAGCTACCCTGACCAGTGTCTGCACTTGCCCAGGATGGAGGTGGACGCTGTGACCGAGGAGCAACAGGGCAAGACTGTCACGCTCACTTCAGCACTCTCCTCCCCCTTCTGCTTCCTACCCCACAGCTCCCTGCTTTGCTTTCACTTCCCCTCCACCTCCGTTCTTCCTTCTCCTGCGCAAGGTACAGCCCCAGTTCTCATTAGCTTGCATTCGGTGTCGTGTAGTGAATCCTGTTGGATCTCCTTGAAAATCCCTAAAAGGCTTTGGGCAGGGGATCTCTTTTCTAGGCAACTTGCTCATTTCATTAATTCTCCAAAAACTGCATCTTACTGCTCTCATTTGTGCCCGTCCTTTTTCCCCCCACTCTCCCCAGGGCTGTTCCTTAGTGGGTGTCGCTGTCTGGTCTTTGTCAGGGCTTCGAGCCTGAAAAATGCCTGTTGCAATGTAACTATCCATCGCCACACAGAGCCTTTTCCTTAATAGGGGGCTGCAGGGGTGCATGTAGGAGCTGGGGGCGAGGACAGCTGTGGTAAGGACCGGTCTACAGGATTGCTACCTACCTTGTTCCCCCGAGTGGCTGCTTTTCAATGTTTTTCCCACCCCTTGGGTTCAGGATGTAACCAAGGGGAGAGTCTAACCCTGCTTCTCCTCTCCACTTCCCAGCTTGGACTGTGGGGACCACGGGTGGAGGCCCCAGCTGATCAGCAGCTGGTGACAGTGCTGTGTTTCCTCCTTAAGGGAGAAGAGGCGCCTACTGCTTTGACTCTAGAAAAACCCCAGCTTGGAAGCCAGTGGTTTGAGCAAAGAGAGGGAAAAGAGTTGGGCATGAGCTGCTGACTGCAGATCTGCTCCTTTGTGGCAGGATGGTGCACGTCTTGGTGACACAGTCTTTGCCAGGCCTTCCTGTATCGCTAACACGGGGGCTTCTGATGGTGTCAGGTCGTCCACATCTGCTTCTTCACTATATAGCACTGAGACTCTCATCTATTTTATCTGCCAAGTTGCAGCCAAATATACTGTGTAAGGGCAGCATCTCGTATAGTGGGTGGAGACACCTTCACATTTCAAGACACAGATATATGCTTCATCCCACTTAATTCAAAATTCTTAATTCAGCCACACGGCACACATAGGAAATATAATTTTTATTTTAGTTAAGAAAAAAAAATGTACCAGTGAATGGAAAAAGCTTCTGAAACCCCCCAAAAAATTATTGAATTCACTTGTATAAACCTTTCCTAAAGAAAATCTGTAGAAGAATGGCAGAAACTATTTAATATAATGATTTCTTTTTTTTTTTTTGCAGATTATAATATGAAAAATAATAACACTTCTAAATCCACCAATGGGATTTCTTAGTTTTTTTACCAAAATAAAGGGTTAGTCTAAAAGCAATCAAGCATTAATCTTTTCATGAGGATATGAAATTGGTTGGTTTTGCATAACAGTGGTAAAGATCTTTTTGCAAATAGCAAAGTACACGAAGTCTGGTATCACAGTCCACTTCCTCATCTGAATTTTAACAGTGGCTAGGGCTTGCCATGTGTACACACAAGCTTCACACAGGTTTATTGGCTTCCATCACAAACATCACTTGATGCAAATGTGGTTCCCCTGTTTTCCAGCTGGACAAGTCATAAGTGCAGTTCAATACCTGGCTATGCTTTATGTTTTCATTACAAAACCTAGAAGAACTGAACCAAATGATTAGGGTGTGACCCTGTCTTTTCAAAATCACAGTGCATGCAAAAGGAAAAGAAAAATTAAAAGCACTTTGGGGTGGAGCGGGGGACATAGTTTCCAGCCTGAATATTGGTGTTGGGTTTTAAAGAGCCGTAGCTGCGTTGGGCAAGTTGCATGTCTTACTGCACTTGTGCGTCCCTGTATTTTCTAGGGCTGAACACGTGCCATCCTGTCTGTCCCTGTACTTCTTCTCTCAGTGCAGTTCATTCTGATTTCCCAGTTCAGGGAATGGGACATCAGGGCATGTTGCAGACACGGGATTGTGCTATCGCTGACTGCATTGTTCAGCCCACAACTAGTAGGATAATGAACCCATCCCTAAACAGTAGGAATTCAGGGCCGTTGAAGTGGGGGATGCATCTGGGGTGTCTTTGGAGTCCTGACTGATCTCTAGGGTCATGAACACATAGGCCCATTGGTTCCCTTGGCTTCACCTATCTCAATTGCACCTACCTCTAGTGCCCCAACTTGGAGCCAATACAGATCCTCTATTTTAAATAAAAGATGGGACCAAAAGGATGGGACCGATCTAAGAACATGTCCCCATCTACACAGCTAGGCCATCTCCCATCCTCACACTGGAGGGATGTGGTCAGCTGTGTTAGGCTGAAGTCAGGCAGAAGGTAGGGCAAGGCAGCATCTAAGGGGATCTCTGGTCCACAGCTTCTGTAGGCGACATCGATGATAAGCAGCATCTGACAAAGTAGGTTGTTGTCTACAAAACCTCTGAACCAGTCTTGGAGGTGCTGCCTTGCTCTGCCTTCTGCTTCACGCTGATGTTTCTCTATAGCGAGACACGGTGCTTGGGGCTCTGGCCTCCAGTGTGCTGACTGCCTGTGGAGCCCCCGGCAGCTCAGGGAGCTCTCTGCATCTTGCAGGCTCGAGCTCTGAGCTCGCACAGACCAGCAGGTGAGGTGCCAAGCATCTAACCGAATCCAAACCCATTTTCTCTTCAACTCCATAGGAACAAGAGTAGGATCCTACCTCCCCCATAGGGGCAGAAAGCCCAAGACAGTTTAAAGTGCCTTACCCAAGGCCACACAGTGAATTGGTGCCAGAGGCAGGATGAGAACGCTGAGCTCCCTTTCCTCCAACACCCTCCGCTCAGTCCACGAGGCTGCTCTACCTCCGCTCAGTGCTTCCCACCCAAAGGTATCAGCTACGGGCCTTTAAAGCGACTGATTTAAAGCATTAAGTGCAGAATGTCTGATTCCAGGAGATGGCGTACATTAAAGCGGCAGGCAGTGTTTCTGCATGGGCAGCAGCTGCTAGTCCAGGGTCCGGTACATCCAAGGCTGGGTGCTTATACCATTCGGGTTATGCAGTGTTTGTCCCAAGAGAGCACACACCAGAGTACAGAGCACATTTCAAGCATTTGGCTTCAAGCAGTTCCCCACCACCACCACCCTTGTATACACACACACACACCAGTTTGCGGACACACGTCATCACAGATAACACAGGATAAAGACCAATGGCAATGCAGGGAAGTGGGAGCACCAGAGTCTCCACTTGCAGTATTTACAGTGCAAGGAAGCAGTGCGGTAATTAAACCCGTCAGCAGCCTGCACCTGAAGGGGCCCAGCCACTCCGGATTCACACACTGCTGTTTATCAATTGGTCCCTTCAACCATCGACGCTTACACAACTCATTGTGGACATCTGCCACATAGCGCTTTGCTCGGTGTCTCCCTGGGACTCTGTGCTGGGAGGTCCTTTCCAGCGAGATCCCCGCCTGCGAGATCATTGCTTGAATGTGGACTGCAATTCTTTGAAGGCCGCTTTTCTCTGTTTCATCTCCTCCGCCTGCTTTTTCTTCTCCTCTTGTTCAGCTTTGATCTCCTCTTCGAAGCGGCTGGCATCGTTGATCGCTTGGACCTGGGAATCCAATCACATGTGAAATCAGAAGACGCAACCCCACCGAGTGACTTTTTTAAGGGCCCAGTCCAAAGCTCATTAAAACTGAAAGGGATCTCATTACTGAGTGTATTGGGCTCTGGATGAGACCCTAACACTGAGGCTTCTAGCTGTCACTTTGCCAATACAGCATGCGGTGCTGATGCACGAATGACAGTCTAGGCTTATCACATGCAAATCAGCAGCACGCTCCAGACAGTGGCACCTTCCCCCTTCCAGCTGCGATTCACCAGCATAACAAATTCAAATGAAGCAACCCAGGAAGAGCAAATGCTATGTGCAGCAGCTCTGCAGGCCACGGGCCAAGTTCGAGCCTCCTACGCTGGCAGCTGCCATTGGCTTGGACAGGCAGCACATGCACGCGTGTCAGTGGGGAGGGTTGGCTTCCAAGTGGCTTTGTAAAAACCCCTATTAGAGTGAAGCGCATGGGTTATATAAAGGAGCTTGAACAGCTGTTCAGCCTGGTCAGGAGCTAGGCTTGGCATGCAACTTGCTGCCCTTCCTTCACCCCAATAAGCCAATAAAAATCATCCACGTGTCTTAACTCCCCGTCATTTAAAAATAAAAACCCAGTCCCCGCATGGAATTTTCCCAAGTTGCAAGGAAATGATGCGTTACAATCTTACTTTGGCCTCGAAAAAGCTTTTGGCTCCTTTCACACCCTCAGTGGAGACATCTATCTCCGAGAGCCGCGCCAAGGCATGCAGACCGCTGTCCTCCTGCAGTTCACCTGCGGCGGCTTTGCGGAAAATCAGAAGAAACTGTACAGAGGGAAAAGCACAAACTCATTGTGGGGTTCACTTGGCCACGTAGAGTTTCCCTGAAGGCAGACTCACTTCCCTGTTTGTTATTAACCTACATCAGGACATCACTGGGCCAGGTGTGGGGCAGATGTGGTGTAGGAAGAGTCCCTGCCTTGAACAGCAAACATTTTAACCAGAGAAAAGGGGGCACAGAGTCAAATGTCTTGGGCAAGGCATCCCAGCTGTTGCGTGGCAGAGCTAAGGGTAGAAGAGGATTCCTCGGTGTTCACCCACCTTCTTGGCTGTCGGACCTAGCCTCATGTGCAGCTTTCGGGTCAGTTGTTTAAGGCACAAGAGAACCAGTTAAAAGACTGCAGAGTAGCACAGGAAACCTGGCAGTTCAGGCACTGATAATGGGGCCACTGGGCAGCATAATGATATTTAGCTACTCTAGGCCCAAACACCATGAATATTCATGATACCAAGTGTCATTGTGTGTCTGTTGCACATCTGCACATTAGTATTTTAGAGGCAAGTGCTGATATAATTGCAGCGAGAGAGTGAGTGAGCACAAAGGCCAGCAAGCTCAGCCTTGTGTATGGGCACCTGCCCTGTGAGATAAGGCAGCCCTAAACGCTGCCTGAGTTGTGGTGATCCCCATTACCTGACAGGCAAACTAAAGCCAGGTGGTCTTACTTCTCTTCTTTGAGCAGGGGGATTATCGGATCTGCAGAGACCTCCTAAAGCAGCTCAAAGAGCAGCGTGCTTGGGCACTAATGCTGCTCAGGGAAGCGAGTGCCTCACTCAGAACAGCCTTTCCCCATGCAGGGAGCATGTTAGGCACCTGGATCATGCTGCAAGGGCCTTGGAGGAAGGCACAACCTGCCGGCAACCTCCTGTGATGTAGGAGGGCTTTTAACATAATAGGTCCATAAGTGCTCTACATCAGCAACAATGCACAAGCAGTGCTGGAGCGCTCCAGAGGACTGTGGGACTGCAGACCCAAATTGCAGCACTCTCGCAAGCCTGCCAATCCTAAACTAAGTAGAACCACTCTGCTTTGGAGCTGGACAACTACATTCCTCCTTAACCCACCAGCTTTAGTCTGACCGAGGCTGGGATGTCAGACTAGGGACAGGCCCTTTCGGCAGAGCCATTTGAACATTTCTGTATGATCACAGACGAGCTGCAGAGCGGAGACTCATGTCACGGGGCAAGTAAAGAGAGAGGACGTGAAAGACAACAGCAAGGCTGGTAGGGGACGAGGAGGATTCTGTAGGTGAGGCGGTGGAAGGGGGTCGCACCCCTACCCCAGGCAAGAGCACGGTGCCATCAGTAGACAGGGCACACAGGTAAAGCCAGTTACCTCCCGGAAGCTGAGTTTGCTGTCCAAGTCTTCGTCGACCTCTTTAATCATGTTCTTCAGCCCAAGGTGCGTCTGGGGGGCGCCGAGTTTTTCCATCATGAGCTTCAGTTCCATCAGGTCAATGAAACCGTCTTTCCCCGCGTCGTACCTGAGAAAAAGAGAGAGAGAGCCCAGTAAATACAATGGAGATAGACTTCCCATCTTCTACTCCAGTCAGTTTGGGTTTGGCAGATCCTATCGCTGTTCCCCCTCCCCAAGGTATCGACACTCTTAGAAGGCCTTGCCTTCCAGTGCCTCACCAGAGCCCTCCTTTTGCTAGGTCAGATCCGCACGGTCTAAGCAATATTCATCCCATGTCATGAGTGGCATGGGAACCCAGGGACTTCGGCACCAAAGGTTGAGACTTCCTCAGCTGAGCTTGAAAAGAGTGGTTATCCTGTTAATCTGAAGTCATGCAGAAGGCAGGACGAAGGGGGCAGGAGGGGTGCGGGGGCAACCAATCCTGGCTGCAGCTTGCAGGTTGTTGTCTTGCAGCAGCCACGAGAGGGAGAAATCACCCCACCGCGGTTGAAACTCTGGGAAGGATCAGGCAGGCAGCAAAATGTGTGTGTGCAGGGGTGTGTATGTGTGAGCAAGTCCTGACCCCCTACATGAGACAAGCTCCCCATACTGCACTGCTACAGCTCTGTAACGCTGCCTTTCAGCTGGCACAGAGCAGACTGCAGAACTGGCCCGGGAATCCTTTGCAGGGAAATGGGCTATACAACATGTGCGTGCGCTTGCCCTCACATTAGGCCTCTAAAGCACTTGCCTTCATGGTAGCTCTCATCTTTCTCCAGTGATACAACACCTGCGTGGCAGCCGTAGCTACAGCTATGGTCACGCAGACCTAGCCGAGGGAGCTTTATCTCGTGCTGTACCACGGCAAGCTGACTACAAGAAGGCCATAACCCACCGATAGGATAAATGCCTCCAGCTTTGCCTCTTAATGGACTAGCCCCATGCATTACACAGTCTGCTGTCCACAGGTGAGACTAAGTCACATGGGATTGCTCAGCCCTTGTATTGCACAAGCCTTTCCCACAGGCACAGGCTGAAGCTTATCACAGTGTCCACAGAGCGCTCCATCTCGTGCTTTAGGCTAAGTAAAGAGAGGCTAGGCTGGGCGTGGAGGTGGAAAGAGCAAGAGGGCAGGCTCATTCTGAGACGGCAGGAAGCCTGAACGCTGGTGGCATCTAGACACGGCACTACAGAAACTTAGAAATGCAAGGTCTGTCCCCAGGCAAACAGAATAGAGCAAACGTTTAATTTTTACTGTCCCAGAGACATCGTCTTCTTCCACAGGCTGCACAGTGCATGTGAAGTAAAGCAGCTCTTCCCTAGGACGTGCTCATTGCATCGTATGTGAGGGAGCACTGTTTGGTGGGTAAAGGCTGCAGGGCGTTAGGTTTGGGATCGACTCCCGACTCTGCCCCAGACTTGTTCCAATTTGGAGATGTTCATTCCAACTGAGACTGCCAAACTGCATCAAGGCATATCTCTTACGCTGGCTGGGATCAGAGGCAGAAAGAGACACAGCAGAAGCCCGCGTGCAAGCGAGGGCCTTGCTGAGCGTGGGCTTGGACTGCTATATGCAGTTGCCAGTTTGGAAGTGGAAGCGCCAGGCTCCAGAGTTAGGTACTCGAGGTTGGAAATTTGCTCGAGATTCTGCAAAGTTGGCAGCAGATACAGGTACTAAATTAGCTACCGGGAAGGGGCTGAGGAACAATTTGAGTATCAGCTGTTTGGGGCAAGGACTGTCTTCTGCTTCATTGAGTGGCCAGTACAAGGGAGCCTCCAGCTGCTCCTTGGGCACTGTGGTATGTTTAACCTCACAGTTAATAACAGTACGTGTACCCTGGGAAACCCTCTCGACAGGCTCACGAAAGAGTTAAAGAAGAGTGGAAGCCATGCACCTGCCATATGTCTTATAATACGGATGATCATCTAGTTTCTCCCAGGTGAAAGAATCAACAGGTATTAGTAGCCAGAGAGCCAAGATGCACTTCATGGCTCTGGCATCCATCATGAGGCACCTGCTCATGGGTCTCAAAACCCAACCTGTCTCCCCTCCTGGCTAGGCCTTCTCAGCTGCTCAGGAGGGACTGTCCCAGTGGCTGAAGAGCCCCAAACCTTGAAGTTTTCTCCAATGTAAGCCTGCAAATACATTCC